>NC_057814.1:469240798-469407662 GCF_018294505.1 Triticum aestivum | reverse complement strand
CTCCTCGTCATAAAGAGACCAGACTATCTTCATAATGAAAGAGCATATGGTAAATTGATTTTGAAATTTCCACATGACCATCTTAATTCTGGAATATTTGGTGGAGGGCCTACAACTAATTCAAAATATGAAGTTTAGTTTTACCTAGAAAAAAGAAGCAAACCAGGGGGCGAACACAATTCTAGCTCTGAATTATTTAATCATAATTACTTCTATTTTTTCTTTTAAGTATATACTACCCCCTCCGTCTTAAAATAAGTGTCTCAACTTTGTACTAGCTCTAGTATATATTTGTACTAAGCTGAAGACATTTATTTTAAGACGGACGGAGTACTATCTAGTAAGGAGTACTTATTTTTGGCTACTGCTCAGCCCCATTTTTTTGCTACCTTTATTCCACGTTACTAGGAAGCTCCCCTCACTGCTAGAGCTTCCAAAATTGTTGGATCCCCCATTTCACATAAAAAAAATATAGCAAATGCGCCCTGCAAACCTCCAAGGCGGTTTCTGCATATTGCTGCAACAACTCCAATCAATATGTTCCTCGTCAGTGCTGCATTGACATTTATTTTGCACAAGCAATATGGTGAAGCCAACTAATGGTTTGATCATGCTAGCGTTGATCTAGTGCTCGTTGAGGCAGATTTCTCCAAAATTTGTATCTCAAACATAAAAGTATTCATGAAATAGTGAGTTGATAATGAACTTTAGAATATATCCTCGTGTATCGCCATTTTCCTAGCATGTCAAACAGCCCAAAGCGTGACCACCATTCTAACGAGCTCATTATGTAGTACAGAATGCGAGATCCTATTTGACGCCCGTGAGCGTCAAAAGATCGTGGCTTCGCTGAAGCCGCTCCTAGTTGGGCCGGCCCATGCAGATGTTCCTATTTTTTCTTCGTTTCTTTATGTTTCTTTTTGGTTTTCTTATATTTTCTTTTCCTTTTTTTATTTTTGTTTTTTTTTTCAAATATTATTCATGATTCCAAAAAATGTTCTCGTTTTCAAATAAAATTCACAATTTCCAATAGAGTTCGCGATTCACAAAATGTTCACATTTTAAAAAGAATTATTCATGTTTTCAAAAAATATCACATTCTCACATTTTGCTCACAGTTCAAAAATTGTTCAGCATAGTCACAAAAATGTCTAACGTGTATTTAAATATCATTCAGTGTATATCACAAAATAATTCAATGTGTATTTAAATATTATTCAGCGTATATCACATAAAAATTCAATGTGTATTTAAAATTGTTCAGCGTATATTAAAAAAGTTCAATGTATATTTAAAAATTGTTCATCATATATAGAAAATTCAATAAATATTCGGAATTTCAATATTTTTTTCATGTTTTTCAAAAAGTATTCAAGTTTTAAAAGTTTGTTTGAATGCCAAAATTTGCTCAAGATTTTTAAACATTATTCAATTTATAAAGGAAAACTGTGCACATTCTTCTCAAGAAATGTTGAAAATTTTGGAGCAGTGCTCGTGTGATTCTCTGGGAAAAAAAAGAATAGTGCTGCTGTGATTCCGAGAAAAAAAAGAGTAGTGCTCGTGCTGGCTGCAGAAAAAAAAAAACTCACCTGCCGCCGCCGCTTGCTGCCAGCCGTTGATCGCGAGGCGAGAAGACGAACAGAGTACGAACATAGCATACTCGGAGCGCCAGCTGCTCTCGCTCCTGCGGAGCGCTTGCCTTGCTGCCGCGCTGTCTTCGAGAAGCTTCCGCCCGCCCCCAGCGGCCGTCGAAGCCTCCACGTTAGGTGAGACATCCTAGCCCGGTCTGTTGCCCCCTTGTTTGCATCTGCTGTGACTTGTGATATTTGCTTATGGTTGATGTTTGCTCCGTTTGTAGCTCGAGCATGGACGGCAGTAACGTGCTGATTTTGCCCTGCAAGAGGAAGAACGGCTCAAGGCCAAGCCAAGGTACTGCTAACTTAATTTGGAATCCATTTATTGAGTTTCATTTGGACCTGCTGTTACTAGTGCGAACAACAGTGTGATTTTGTGACTTACATTAACCTCCGGATTGCTAGAATCATAAGAAAAGCAGACAAGACATGAAGATATAGCTAAAAAAGTTGCAGAAATTGGAGGTACGCCTCCTCATCTGTTTTGTTGATAATTGGTCCTAGTGTCTATATCAATGACAGCCGGAGTTTCCCCAGAGGGTTAATTGGATTCATGCCACTACAACTTTCACGTATTGGAGAAATGCCATTACAAAAACTCAAGTTGGAAATATGCCACTCTAACTTTTGTATACCTCTATCCATGCCATTCTGTCAACTTAAAGCAATAACGGTTCAAATAATACATGTATTCTGGTGTGTACTAAAGTATTTACCATACTACCCCTGTTTCCAACTTTTCAGCAGCACGTTTGGGTCTTCCAGCGCCAAAAACTTCAAAAAATTCAAATTTTAGCCCAAAATTTGAACTTCTCAGAAAAAATTAAAAAACTACAGAATATTATAAACACTATTACGAGTCTACTGTTCAAATATAAGCCATTTCTGGTCACATATGAACCCTTAAACTGACATTTGAAGTTCTGTCCAGAAATTTGTCAAATTTTGGCCAAAAAATGAACTTCACAAAAAAATCTGAAAAAATTACAGAAAACCGTAAACACTATTATGAGCCTACTGTTCAAATATGAACTATTTCTGTGCACATATGGGCCCTTAATCTCAGCAGTCGCAGCGGCCCACCGCCCAGCTGCGCACTTCCAGCCGCGTCGCGCTCCTCCTCCGGCCGCAGCAGGCGAGCCAGCAGACACGGTGCCCGCCTTGGGCCCAGCTGCGTCGCGCGCCTCCTCCAGTCGCAGCGTCGCGAGCCAGCAGCCGCGGCGCCCGCCTTGGGCCCCGCCGCGTCGCCCGCCTCCGTCCCCCGCGTCTCCAGCCGCCGTCGCCCACGCAATAGGGTTAGGGTTCGTGTGTGTGAGTCGGGGTGGAGAATGGTTGCGTGTGCGATGTGGTGTGTGCTACCGGCTTGGTGTGTCACAGGTTCGTATAGGAGTATCAAGTATGTATGTGTGCACCTATAAGAGGAGTATATGGCTTAGTATTGGAGAAAATGGCATAGATAGAGATACGAGGAAGTTGTGGTGGCATATTTCCAACTTGAGTTTTTGTAAAGGCATTTCTCCGACACACGAAAGGTGTAGTGGCGTGAATCCAATTAACCCTTCCGCAGAAGGAAAAGCAAAAGAAGCTGTTGCAAGCAAGAAGCATCGAGATTTTGCGGTACACTGACTTCAACTTATTCCGTTCAGAATGGGTGTATATTTTCTTTTGATTGTGTATGCCGGTGGTCTGGCATGGTAGTAATCGTAGGATTTCAGTTGATGGATATTCGTTGTTGGATGCGTCAGGCACTATCGGTCAAGTATAATACGCATCATAACTGTCAGATTTGTTACATTTCACAATTTATATGTTAATTTTTCAATTTCTTCTATTCTACTACAGGCTGAGACTTTGAAAAAAAAACCTAGACGGGCTTGCAGTTGTCCAGGGCAGGTTTGGTTGTTCCTAAAGAACTCTCTTTATTCAAGAAACATGGTTACCATAAAGATTCTGAAAACAGTGAGCCTTCAGAGGAAGGTTTCTCACATAAATTTGTTGATCCAACAAATGCAAATGAAAGTAACATAAATTTGAATGATAAGAAAAGTAAGAATTCCATAGAGAAAGATGCAATGAAACCAGTGGAATGCAAACGAATGGTAGATGTTGGGATGAACATTCCAGGGCCAAGAACTGAAGGGACTTTTGATCTTTCTGACATGTTGGCAAATTCAACAATGAAACCAAGTGTTCCAAGTTGCTCTCATGTGGCGATGGATTTCCAGGTGAACAACATATGTGTTGCTGTGCCACAGCTAGGGTTTCGTATGAGCTAGGACTTAAGCTGGCAAAGGAAGTTGGTTTTCAAGTTAGGCATGATAAAATGGTTGGAAGTAATTTCTCCATCAAGTCTATGACAGATGGCATTTTGCTGCGAAAGATCCCGGTTGTGCATCTGATTACTTGTATTGGCTGCCTTGCTTATTTAAGCAAGAGCCAAGTTTTCTCGACTCAACTTACTGTTAACCATGATAGCTTATAAAAAAGGGTTAACCGTGACTAAACATGCACCTGTTTTAACTTTGGAATTCAATAGTTGTCAAGTGTTCTTCATGTTCACTGATCGTCATAGCAACTCCATTGAGGCTTAATCTTCATATAAGTTGTTCGATTTTGACACTCAATTAGCCTTCTTCCATGTTTTTCTAATAGCCTCTCCATAATTCTAATAGTTTATGTAATGGTACAATGTACAACAGGTGATTGCTTGTTCTGAAATGTGCATGGTGATTTGTCTTCTAATATGAGTTGTGTAAGAGATAAATCATAATCCTGCTCCCCACATGACTTACTGAGCTTCTCCAGAGTGACATTCTGCTGAAGCGCTATTCTGTAATCATCTTGGATGAGGCACATGAAAGGAGCTTGAACACGGATATACTTATCGGGATGCTATCTAGAGTTGTAAAGATTTGGAAGGTTGAAACTTAATAACATTGCCTTGTTTTCATCTGCATAAAGAAAAAATATAGTTGTTGTTAACCTTTATATGCACATTGCAGAATTTGCATGCAGAGCATCAGGAAAAATTACGCTTGGGGCTCATCAATCCAAAAGATGTGATTAATCATTTGAAAGTTGTGTTGACGAGAAATGTGTCACGACCCTAAAAAGGACCAAGTCTACTGTTTTGTCCGCCCCATCTTTTCTCGACATAATTGGCAGATTCCCCTGCATAGGTTACCTGTGAATGACGGCTCCACTCGGTTGCAGATATTTGCTTGTTCTTTGCTTAAGGGGGATGTCTTGCCATGTCTTAAGGAAGCTCGGGAGTTCCTGACACCATCTGTTGTCCTGAGGCCTTTAGTCCACAGGAAAGCTGGAGATCTTCTTAGTAGGATGAAGGCTGGTCAGAATTTAATTGCAAGCCAGGCAGCACTAAGAGATGCATGGAATCAGTATCCATATTTTCTTTATCCTGATATCAAAGCATGTTTTCAGGATAGGTTTCACAACCAGTTTGGAGCATTATGGGGAAAAAGCACCCGGAAATTCATCTTGAGGGTGAGGATCTTATCCCAAAGGGGTCCAAGAAGGTTAAAGGGTTACTTGTTTCAAGCATATTGTGGTGCAATTGCTTGACAAATGCTTCTTTGTGATGGAGATGGCTTTGATGAGGTACGGATGCAAATGATTAATCAAACACTGCCATGAACTGATGCGGAACTGATGTATAGTGACATTCAGCAAGGCTAAAATGCTTATCCTGAAATTACAGTAAGTTAGGATAAATGCTATCACTAAATATATAGATTCTAGGTGTAGTTTGGCTGTTAATGTAATATTTAAATCTCCATTTCATCGTCTGTTTTAGTTCAGTTTGTTGGGTCACAGCCCATATCCTTTTCATATTTGCCATGCAGACTCATAGATTGTGTCAAAAATGGTTTCTACTTCCTCTGTATCGGAATACTTGTAGTTGAGGGAACTTAGTATACGTACATTATTCTCCACTGCAGCATCCAATGGAGCAGATAACAATAATGCCCAAACCCTGGAAGATAAGAGACACGGCATGCCTGTTTGCACTGACATGGCTACTCCCTCTCTGTTTGGGTAAATCATTTAAAGAACTATAGACATATGACATATCTACTCCCCCTCTGTTGGGATACGTAAAGCCCGTCGTATTTTGGGTCAAAATTTGACCATTAATTTTACTACGTAATAAAATATGAATTGTGTATTCTACAAAAAATTATGTTATTGGAAATTTCTCTTGAACATGAACCAACAACGTACTTTTGTAGCATATAACTTCTACTACCTCCGTTCTGGTTTATTAGTCTCCTTGTATTTCGTGCCAAATTTTGACCATAATTTTAACTAACAAAATATTAATGGATGTCATGAAAAATTATATCGTTGGATTTGTATTTAAACATAGTTTCCAATGATATTATTTTTGGTAACATGCATTTTTTTAGTTAAATCTTAGTCACCTTGTATTTCGTGCCAAATTTTGACCATAATTTTAACTAATAAAATATTAATGCCTGTCATGAAAAATTATATCGTTGGATTTGTATTTAAACATAGTTTCCTATGATATTATTTGTGATAACATGCATTTTTTTAGTTAAATCTAAGGTCAAAATTTGCGTCAGATATCAAGAATAGAGATTGACCTTGACCGACATAATTAAGGGCTTGTTTTGAATACAGAAGAAAATTGTTGGATTCTAGAATCCTTAAGAATTCCCGCATTTGATTGTACAGATAGACCTGAGAATTTGTACAGGAAACCATTTATTTGGACGATCCTGAACATGAGTCGAAGCATTTTCCTGAGAAATCCAGAGTCGTCCCAGTAGTGCGTCAACGGCTAACTTATGAAATTCCGTCGTATACTTGCATTCGATTCCTGAAGAAATGCACAAGACGTGGCAGAAGTCGATCGTCGCGCTTCTCATGTTCTTGTATTTCTGGATACTTGGGTTGCACACGAGGCCTAACTTGTCTGTACAATTCCAACGCCTCCTCCAACGTTCTCAGGCCGTGACAAAAGTTGCGATCTTCTCTTGCTACACGGATGCGCGTCAGTGATGTAAAGTTCCCATATTTGCAGAGTCGAGTATGCTTCCTTCTTCGCAAACCTGTCCCACAGCAGCGGGACTATGCGTGGATCGAAGCCAGCAGCGGCGAACAACAGCATCCCGATATGATCCGCCTCTATCTCTTGCCTACATGGATCATGTATCTTGAAGTATGAAATGCGTGCGCTATGTAGGTTTCATAATTGATATGATGCCGGTGGCGAGGACCTGGGTCACATAATAGAATGTAGAATGTATAAATACGCGTATATGTTTACCTTCGTAACAAGGCCTTTAATGGAAACCAATTGCTGATCATTTCTGATGTGTGCCTTGCAATGACGTGGGCGACCTACGTGTACAACAGGAAGAAGACATCGATGTCAGCTGGATATTTTTAGTTGAGAACAGAGAGAGCTTTGCTGCTATCGCCCAGTCGACTAAAAAAAATGACTATGGCCCCGTGGGCTGTGGCTAAGTCGATTCAGAAATAGTTATTCTCGCCAAATATTGCTCAGAGCCGTCAGATTAAGGTTTTCTCTCCCTCGAAAAAAAAGAATTTTTTTGCGGGGTCTCGAAAAAAAAGATTAACGTTTCCTAAACCTGTACACTTTGCGCGAATCATGAGGTCGTCTAATCGGGCGTTCATGGAGAGATGTCTTACAAGGAGTAGTTTGCTGGCAAAACCGCAGGGGGGATCTAGGTACTAGTACGTACCTCGTGGGAAAGAAAAGCGGCGATCTCGGCATCAGTTTTGCAATGACACTCCAACACTCGAGTGCTGACGATGATCTTGGCGGCTCCGGGATAGGTCCCTACCAGGAAGTTGTTGCTTTCGACGACGATCACCTCCCAGTCCAGCTTCTCCATCCAATCCAGATTCCGTCTGCCTCTGCTTGATGTCCAGGGCAATGTGTGCGGCAGTGATGATCTCGCGGGCAATGTGACGGATTCGGACGGTGTGGGGGTGGTGCGGGCCGAGGATATCGTGCTTCTTCACCAAGTCGGCGAAGTCGGCCTCTTCGAGCACGCGTGCTTCCTGGTGAGAGATCACGACAAGGTGGGTGCGCCCGGTGAAGGGCACGGTCTCGCCGTATCTGAGGTGGGCAGCGATCGCCGATGCGCCAGCGGCGAAGGCCGTCGCTGCAGCCACCTTCCGAGGATCGTGGTGCCATGGGATTGATAGGACTTTAAATCGGAGTAGGCTAGTAGATCCGGTGAACCTACCTTGTCCGGCAGTGGATGAACTCGAGCCGGAGGCCATCGTGGTGCTGGGAAGCACGGCGATGGCGGAGGGTGGGCGAGGTGGTGGAGCTTCCCGTGAGCACCGCGCTAACCCTAGATCGGTAGGGATTGTAGGTGGGGATTGTGGCAGCGATTGACCTCGTGAATAGCCCCCCGGCCCCCACCTCTGTTTATATAGCGCGGGTCACAGGGGCCCACCAACCATGGTTTGGTTGGGCGCCCCCGATCAGGGCGCGAGTCAGGGGGCCGTTCGACCCGTTGGGCTCGAACGGGAGAGAGATCAACCTAACATTCTCCCCCTTGATCTCAACTTTACTTTTAACTTTATACTTTCTAGTTTATCTGTTTCATCACATATTGGTACATAGAGCATGTTTCATCGTCACGGCTTAATTGCCGTTAGAATCATACAGCTACAACATACTTTATGTTCAGAAACAAATTCTGTTCCTTTTGGGCCTATCCAGGAATCATAAGGCTTTCCCTTAAACCCATGCCGGCTAAGTGTTCCTTGAACACATTGGGTGGTAAGCCTTTCGTTAGCGGATCCGCAAGCATATCCTTTTGTCCTTATATGCTCGAGACTTATAGTTTGATCCTGGATTTTATCTTTCACAACATAATACCTTATCTCTATTGTTTTGGCAGCATTACTCGACTTGTTGTTGTGAGCGTAAATACTGCGGGCTGGTTGTCACAGTACATCTTTAGTGGTTTGTGAATACAATCTACCACTTTCAAGTCGGGTACAAATTTCTTTAGCCATATCGCCTGCCCCGTGGCTTCGAAGCATGCTATGAATTCTGCATACATCGTGGATGATGCAACTATCGACTGTTTGGAGCTTTTCCACGAAATAGCTCCCCCAGCGAGGGTGAATATGTATCCTGACGTGGATTTTCTATCATCTCTGTCCCCCGCAAAATCTGCGTCTGAATACCCTTTTATCTCTAGGGAATCACTTCTCCTGTATATTAGCATGTAGTCCTTCGTGCCTTGCGCATAACGCAATGCTTTCTTTACCATCTTCCAGTGCTCTAGGCCTGGATTCTCTTGATATCTACCGAGTACCCCGGTGATAAAAGCTAAGTCAGGGCGAGTGCACACTTGTGCATACTGTAAGCTGCCAACTGCCGAAGCATATGGTACTGCTTTCATTTGATCGATCTCATACTGGTTCTTGGGACATTGAATTTCCCAAAACTATCGCCCTTGACTATTGGAGCAGGTGTGGCTTTACTCGCATGCATATTATACTTTTTAAGAACCTTTTCTAAATATGCTTGCTGAGATAGTCCTAAGACTCCATTGTTCCTATCTCGGTGAATTTCTATGCCCAAAACATATGATGCTTCACCAAGATCTGTTATGTCAAAATTTGAGGATAAGTATTTCTTTGTTTCTTGTAGTAGACTAACATCACTACTAGCAAGCAGGATATCATCCACATACAAGATTAGGAAAATATATTTCCCATTTTTAAACATTGCATAAATGCAATTATCCTCAATATTTTCTTTAAATCCAAAACTTTTAATCGTTTGATTAAACTTTAGATACCACTGCCGAGAGGCTTGTCTTAATCCATAAATGGATTTCTTCAGGCGGCATCCCATATTTTCCTTGCCTTCCATGATAAAACCCTTGGGTTGTTTCATGTAGACCTTTTCTTTTAAATCACCATTCAGAAATGCCGTCTTAACATCCATTTGATGTAACTCTAAATCAAAATGAGCAACTAATGCCATTATGATTCTGAAGGAATCCTTACATGAGACTGGAGAAAATGTCTCATTGTAATCTATCCCTTCTCTTTGTGTAAATCCTTTTGCCACGAGTCGTGCTTTATACTTTTCTATATTCCCTTTAGAGTCATACTTAATTTTGTAGACCCATTTACAGCCTACTGTTTTGGCTCCTTTAGGAATTTCCTCTAAGTCCCAAACATCTTTGGAACTCATCGATTTCATCTCGTCTTCCATTGCCTTCATCCACTTCGATGAATGAGGGCTTCTCATGGCTTCTTCATATGAGGTGGGATCTTTTTCCATATGAACCATTTCTGTGTTATAAACTTTAAAGTCAGTAGAAATAGCTGACTTTCTTGGTCTTGTAGACCTTCTAAGGGCCTCAGTTTCTGGCACATTTTGTGCCTCAACTTCTGGCACTTCTTCTAAAATTTGCTGTTGCACCTCCCTTTCATGCTCAACAACGGGTTCAGTCGGCTCCTGACGGACAGGTTCCGGGTCTTCCCCCATAGCTGTCATGGGTGGAGTTGCAACTGGTAGTGAGAAAAATGGCTCCTGAATCATCGGATTAGGTGCATGCACCCTCTTCTCCTCAAGATCAATTTTCCGAGCTACCAAGCTCCCCCTCATCATTTCGTCCTCTAAGAAGACTGCATGTCTCGTTTCTACAAACTTTGTATATCTGTCAGGGCAGTAGAAACGAAAACCTTTTGATCTGTCTGGATAGCCAATGAAGTGGCAACTTACTGTTTTGGGATCTAACTTTGCAATGTTTGGATTAAACATTTTGGCCTCAGCAGGGCACCCCCACACCCTGAAGTGTTGTAGGGAGGGCATCCTTCCTGTCCATAGCTCGTACGGTGTTTTGGGCACCGACTTGCTTGGTACTCTATTGAGAATGTGAATGGCGGTTTTAAGCGCCTCCATCCATAATCCCAATGGCAAGTTGGAATAACTCATCATGCTGCGCACCATATCCATAAGGGTACGGTTGCGCCTTTCAGCTACTCCATTTTGCTGAGGCTCGCCCGGCATTGAATACTGGGCTACTATGCCAGTCTCCTGCAAGAACTTCGCAAAAGGTCCAGGGACTTGGCCATATGGAGTGTGTCGACCGTAGTACTCTCCCCCACGGTCGGACCTTACTATCTTTATTCTTTTATCGTGCTGATTTTCAACTTCAGCTTTGAATATTTTAAATTTATCCAACGCTTCCGATCTTTCTTTGATTGGATAAATATAACCATAGCGAGAGTAATCATCTGTGAATGTTATGAACGAGTCATATCCATCCACACTTTTCACCGGAAATGGTCCACAAATATCAGTGTGAATGATTTCTAGTGTGCCTGTGCTATGGATTGCACCTTTTTTGATTTGTTTTACATACTTTCCTTTAATGCAATCTATGCATTGTTCTAAGTCTGAAAATTCTAACGGAGGAAGAATTTCACTTTTGACTAATCTTTCTATTCTCCCCTTCGAAATATGGCCCAAGCGACAGTGCCATAATTTCGATGAGTCAAATGTTCTTTTTCTTTTCTTTTGTTCTTTATTCGACGCGGAAACATGTTCTTTCACATTGCAAACGGAATAAACTTTTTCACGAAGTGATAACAAATAAAGCTCATCATGTAGTAAAGCATCACCCACATAAGCATTATTTAACCAAATGGCACACTTGCCATGTCCAAAATAACATTCATAATTATCTTTGTCCAAGCAAGAAACACTTATTAAGTTTCTATGACATGATGGAACAAATAAAACATCTCTAAGTAGAAGATTGAATCCATCAGCTAACTCCAAGGAGATATCACCGACAGCTTCAACTTCTGCTTCAACTCCGTTCGCCACTTCAATGCGTCTTTCGCTTCTTAGCGTAGTCCGCGTCGAATGGAATCCCTGTAAAGAATTTGCAACATGAACAGTTGCTCCTGAGTCAATCCACCAAGTGGATTTTGAAAACTGTGCATACAGGGATTCATTTACAAATGAAACTATATTGTTACCTCTTTTTGCCATGATCGACTTTAGCCAAACAGGACAGTCTTTCTTGTAATGCCCGGTCTTCTTACAGTGGAGACAAGTGTCTTTGTCCACTGAGAAAGGCTGTTGCTGACGCTGATGCTGATAGGAAGCTTTTCCTTGTGGCTTTGAAGGAGAACTTTTGTTGTTTTGATTGTAATTCTTTCTTTTGTGACCCCGCATATAGTTGAGTGTACCACCATGTGAGGCTTTGAGTCTCTCCTCTTCTTGAACACACATTGCTATTGTCTTTTCAATGTCCCATGTTCCAGGTGACATATTATAGTTCAGAACAAAAGCTTCAAACTCCTTCAGCAGTGAAGCCATGACAAGATGGACCAGGAGCGCTGGTTTGATCTCCAGATCCGCATCCATGGGCTTGAGCTTTGCTGCCATATTGCTCATCCTGAGGATGTGCTCTCTTATGCCATGACTACCACCTGTGTATTTTCTGTCACCAGTTGCTCTAACACCTGGGTGGCATATATCTTTGAAGAGCCAGTGAACTGGCTCTTTATCTTTGAGAGCAACTCCCCTGCGGAAGTGCACTCTGCAATGGAGCCCACAATGGCGCTCTCAATGGTGTTCTTTATAAAGGCCATGCATTTTTTATTTGCATTGACCCACTTTTGATTATCTATGAGGTAGGACTGCTCCAAAGGAGCATAGTCCCCTTTCTTTTTAGCCCATGCAGCATCATCATCAGTGGCCTCTCTTACTGGCTCTGTGGGTCTGACCGGCTGTGGTTTCTCCACAACCCAGTCAAGATCAGCACAAACAAACGCCAGTTCAACTTTCTTCCTCCACTCAGTGTGGTTGTCACCTCTGAGTGTCGGAACTTCTTTTAGGCAACTCATCAAGTGAAAGCCTCTTGAAATTACAATTTAAGTGACATCAATATAACAATCATATGTATTAATCCAACGTTGGTCAAATTAAACATATAATTGTCTATGCAATTAAATCTATATTACCGTTGGGCAAAAAATAGAAATAAATGCACCTTTAAATTTCAGTAATAAAACATGATCATGTTATTAACAACGTTGGTCATAAAAATAACATAATCATGTTCATTTTAATAATCACTTTAACATGCTCTTAAAAACTTAATACTATGTAAACTTTTATTTTCTTTGTAAAAGAGCATTAATTATTTACGCAGCGGAAAAACATGAATAAAAATTCACGAACTTTCTAAGCTTTACAGAAACTTTTCTTTGACCGAATAAGAAATCATGAACTTTTTAATTTTCTTTATACAATTCATGAACATTTATTTTCTGAAAATTTTCTTTTTGCATTTTCAGAAACTTTTCTGTTTACTATTCTATTTTCTGAACAAATTTTCGTTGGATTATTTGAACAGAAAAATTGTACTGTAATTTGCCCAAAAAATAGGACAGAAAATTAAAGCGAGGAAGAAAAACAGAAGCGCAGCCCAGCGCGCGGCTGCGGCCTCGGTCCGGCCCAGCGCAGAGCTGCGGCTGCTGCCTCCCTCTCTTTCGGCCCAGTGGCCCAGCAGCCGCTTTAGGTTTTCGATCGGGGCCGTCCGTCGCGATCCGACGGTCCAGCGCCGATCTCGCCCGAACAAAACAGGGGCGATCCCCATCGACCGAAAACCTAGCGCCATTCCTCCCGAGCCCCCGCGCCTCTCTCGCACACTTCGCTGATGGCGGAGAGACGGGCTTCGCTCCCTCTCGCCCGGTCCAGCCGCCGCCGACGGCGGCGGAAACCACCGCGCCGCGCGCGCCTCTCCTTCCCGTCCTTTCTTCCCTCTTCACCCTCTTCTTCGTGCGATAGAGAGAGAGAGAGAGCGACGCGGCTGGGCCTCCTCTGCTCCCCTGTGCGCCCGTGGTTCCCTCTGGCCGCCGACCAGCCGCCGACGGCGAGGCTTCCCGGCGCGGCGAGGCTTTTCCTTTAATTCTTTTCTTTTTCTCTCTTCCACCACTACCCAGCAGTGAGAGAGATAGAGAGGAGCTCGACGGTGGCGCCGTTGCCATTCCCTTCGCCGGCTGCGCGTTCCCCTCTGTGGTGAGCGCGCCGCCGTCGAACGGATCGGCCGCGGTGCACTTTGCCCCTCGCGGGGTGGTTCTTCGTCCCCGCACCTCGGCTTGCCGATGCGTGTGGGGATCGAGAGGAACGGCGCGGCCGGAGCGGCGGCGCAACTTTGCTGTTAGGGTTCTTTGGGGGAGGGGAACTTTTTTCTTTTTCTGTTTTTGTTTCTTTGTACCGAAATCAACTAGCCCGATCAGGCTGATACCATTGATAGGACTTTAGATCGGAGTAGGCTAGTAGATCCGGTGAACTTACCTTGTCCGGCAGTGGATGAACTCGAGCCGGAGGCCATCGTGGTGCTGGGGAGCACGGCGATGGCAGAGAGTGGGCGAGGTGGTGGAGCTTCCCGTGAGCACCGCGCTAACCCTAGATTGGTAGGGATTGTAGGTGGGGATTGTGGCAGCGATTAACCTCGTGAATAGGCCCCGGCCCCCACCTCTGTTTATATAGCGCAGGTCACAGGGGCCCACCAACCATGGTTTGGTTGGGCGCCCCCGATCAGGGCGCGAGTCAGGGGCCCGTTCGACCCGTTGGGCTCAAACGGGAGAGAGATCAACCTAACAGGGATCTCTATCCGGCGGCGAGAGCTGACCAGCGGTGGTGGTGGCCGTTTGATGATGTGGCCGCCGGACTCGGAGAAGGAGAAGGGCAAACGTCGTCTGGCTGCCTCCGGAACTCGGAGCTGCGAGGCAGCGGCGTGCTCCCGCAGTGGCCGCGGCGCGCGATTCCTGCAGAGTAGGAAGAGGCGGGAGAGGACGGAGCGCGACTTGTTCCTCAACATCTTCTTCTTCGATCTTAGTTTTTATCCGAGATGCATACATGCATGTAGGCGGTGCTTCTATGGATTTCGTACGTAAATCTGTTCTAGATGTAATAAGAATCCATAACGTCCGAGATGCTAGTACGTGGTGTCATGAGCGTCCACGGGTGGGTGCAGTCGTGTTTTTTTTAGGGGAGGTGCAGTCGTGTTGTTGTATTGTACTTACTATATATCTCGTGTTGCACTCCATCTGTAGCATATGAGTCATGAGATGTTAATCTTGTGTTGCACTCCTCATGATCGAAGGAACTTCATTGGATATAATAAACCTGAAGTTCCTGCTTCTTTGTTTCCAGGACATGTCGGGGTTGACAATTAATTTCCAACAGTGAGGTTTTGGCGATGGGTTATTCCCATCAGGAGACATCAACCAGTCAACCTTCTCAACTGCCGTTTAGGGTTCCCCATCTCTTACCTGGGCCTTCCGGTAAGCGATGCGAAAATCTGCATGAAGGATCTTAAACCGGTTGTGGAGAGGGTGCAACATCGGGTAGATCCCTGGCAGGGTAGACTGGTACCCAAGGTCAGTAAATCGGTGCTCATTATATCATCCTTGGCCAGCCTCCCGATGTTCGCTATAGGTTTATACATTGTTCGCTGACGGGGGCTCATGTGGACATGGATATATAAGTACCAATCCAGATTTTTCTGGCAAGAGGAGCCCAATAAGCAAAAATATCATATGGTCAGATAAAAGGATATAGTTACATTCCTATTGATTTACTACGTAAAATTTGGTATAAAATAAAAATAAAAATATAGGTTATAAGACAAGAAAATTTGGAGTTTATGTATATTTTACACTATGTTTTTAGGTTTGTAATTTTCCATAACATAAAATATTTTTTACGGCGATTATATATTTTCTTACGGTCTCTTTTTACGTCAGAAATAAGACAAAACTTACGGAACGTAAAATTACAGTGCATTGGTGGTAAAATAGAGGGGGGTGAAGAATAACTATTCCTCACCCAGGGTGACGAATAGTCAATCCTTATATATATATATATATATATATATATATATATATATAGATATATATATATATATATATATATAGAGAGAGAGAGAGAGAGGGGGGGGGGGGCGTTGTGAGGGACCTTCGTCGCCCTCCTCTGGCGGCACGAGGGAAGCCCCAGTCGCGTCGCTGCTAGCCCCCTCCTCTCCTCCTCCCTCGCATCGCCGCCACCTGAAGGTTCGCAAGCGAAGACTACCGGATCTTAGGAAGGTGGCGGCGGCGCGGAGGTTCTAGCCGCCACTAGTGGTGCACGCGGGCTACAGTGGCTGCCTCTGGGCGGGTGGCAGCCTGTGCTGGCCGGGCCTGGACAGATTTGGGGCTCCCGCCTACTGTGGCCGTGGTGACAGGGTAGCGTGGTGGGTCCTGGCCTGTGCGGGCTGCATTGGCTGGTGCGCCGGAATGGCGGCTCCGGTTCGGGTGGCGGCAAACTTCTCTTCTAGTTGAAGGGGAGGTCTGTAAGGGAGGCAACGTGGTGGGCGTCCGGGCATGACCCCTTCGGGTTGCTGCACGATGTGGGGACCTGGTGCCCTAGCGGCGGATCTAGCCTGCGGGGTGCAGCGCGACTGCTGTGCCAGTGGACCTGGCTGGTCAGGGGTGTGGCTCATGGTGGACAGTGGTGGAAGTTGCGTGTGTAATGCTGTGGTGGTGTCGCGGTGGTGCTAAATGCTGCGGTGGGCGGTGGTTGTGGGCAAGTTTGGCAGCAATGTCGACGACACGCGTCACGTGGGTGTGTGGCTTGGATGGTGGTGGATGCGGGAGTGCAGAGCCTCAGGTGAAAGCCCAGCTCCACCTTGGTTGGTGCCGACGATGGCAGCGCCTGAGGGCATCGTTTCCCTCCTTGGAGGTGTCGTCTTAGGTGCTCCAGCTCTTCTCCTGTCTTCATCGGTGTTGGTTCCTTTGGACGAAAGTTAGAGTTCCCAGTTTCTGCCGGAACGGGCGACGGTGGTATCCCCGTCACTTCATCCTTGGAGGCGTCGCCTTAGGAGGTCATGGCCTAACCAGACAAGCCTAGATTGAGAAGCCGCCAACTAGAGAGCAACAACGTTCATAAAAATGCATTGCAAAAATTAACATGGCATACTAACACGAGTAGGATATAACTTAGTTGCATAACTTGACACCTTAAGTGCATATGCTTCAGGAATCACAAACCTTAATATCAATATTCTTACTAAACCACAATCATTCACTAGTACCTCTCACATATCACCATCTTAATATCGCAAAACTATTGCAAGGAATCGAACTTATCATGTTCAATGATCTTTATGAAAGTTTTTATTATATCCTTCTTGAATATCTATCATATCAAGACCAATTTCATAACTCGTGTATATTGCCATCACTATTTATCAAACTCTTAGAATAATATAAGTGAAGCATGAGAGTGCAAATTTCTTTTAAAATATAACCATTGGCGTGCTCGAAAAAATATAAGTGAAGTACTAGAGCAACTGCCTAGCTCAAAAGATATAAGTGAAGCACAAAGAGTATTCTAACAAATCACGAATAATGTGTATCCCTCTCAAAAAGATGTGTCCAACAAAGATGATTGTGGCAAACTAAAAATTAAAGACTCATACAATGCATGACGCTCCAAGCAAAAACTCATATCATGCGATGAATAAAAATATAGCTCCAACTAATTTTACCGATGGTTAGTAGACGAAAGAGGGGATTCCATCCGGGGCATCAACAAGATTAGATGCTTGGGTGTCCATAGATATTTCCTTGGGGTGCCATGGGCATCCCCAAGCTTAGGCTCTTGCCACTCCTTATTCCCTCATCCATCGTGATCTCACTCAAAACTTAAAAACTTCAGCACACAAAACTCAACAGAAGACTCGTGACATCCGTTAGTATAATAACCAAATCACAAACTTTAGGTACTGTTGTAAACCCATTCATATTTTATTATTTCATAATACCTACTGTATTCTAACTTCACCATGGCTTATACCCCCGATACAATCCATAGATTCATCAATACAAGCAAACAATGCAATGAAAACATAATATATCAAAAATAGAACAGTCTATAGTAACTCGAATTATGCTCATACTTATCAAAATCTAAAAATTATGAAATAGGACAACATGGAAAATTTGTATATCAATCACGTGTAAAAACTTCAGATCAAAAGCACGTTCCAGTAAATTTAAACAATCATGTTACTGGGCGCAAAAGTTTATGTTTTTTCACACAATCAAATCAACTATCATCCAAATCATCCCAAAGGCTTTACTTGGTACAAACACTAACTAAAACACAAAAACACAATCATAACAGTAGCATAAATGTGTGCACACTCAAAAATAGGAAAAGAAACAAGAAAAATAAGGGTCACTATTGGGTTGCCTCCCAACAATCATTATTGTTTTATGCCCCTAGCTAGGCGTAATGCATAGTTTCAAGTGTTGTCATCTTTCTTCTTCCCATCTAGAGATGTACTTTTATTAGAAGGTTTCAAAAATAATTTGAAACCCTTCATCAATTGGAATTTTAGCATTATTAAGCTCATTATCCTTAAATCCTTCTTGGTTCCCTTTTACAATCCAAGAATACCGTTTATTAATACCATTGAAAACTTGTTGGATTATGCTTAAAGGAGGGACTTCCTTTCTGGTATTCTCATCAAAAGTGTGATCATCGTGAAATAAATATCTCAACCAGTAATCTTCATTATATAAAATCTCATCTATTACCAGTTTTTCATAGCTCATACCATAGAAATCAAAGATCTATCTAGCTTCTCGCACTATGTAATCAAATTCATTCAGGAGGAGAAGGGTAGCCAATATTTTAGACTTAGGATTTTTTATCACCGGCAACTCATAAAACGATCTTTGCAAAGTGGGATGGGTGCGAATAAATCTTCTCCTCAAGTTTAAGAACAAGTGCGGAAATAGCTTCGGTATAATTTTTTGTTCTTTTAAGAATAGGAATATCATCGCAAACCAAAGTTCTCGTGCAATTAAAGAGTTCTTGGATCACGCTTTTTCCTATAATATTCCAATGTCCCGTCACAAAATTTTTAGCATCTAAATTAGTGGGAACCTCAACTTTAGGAGTTTTATCATTCTCACATTTTTCAATGACAAACTCAGCCATGATAACAACTTCAAACAAGCATACGAAAAAAGTCAAACGAAAAAAAATATTTCTTGTGTTTTTGTAAAAACGTTTTAGAAGTGGGGGAGACGAAAATGAGATGCAAAGGCAATTAAAATAAATGCAAGGAGATGAAAATTTATGCGATGGACTTGATAGATGTTGGTGATGTCTCCATGGCAACGGTGCCAAAAATCCTTCCTGCTACATGTGAGCTACGTCGGGATTTCCTTGAAGAGGAAAGGATGATGCAGTACAATAGAGATAAGTATTTCCCTCAGTTAAGAACCAAGGTTATGAATCCAGTAGGAGAACCACACAACACCTTGTGAACAACAAAACAACAACAACAAAGCCTTTAGTCCCAAACAAGTTGGGGTAGGCTAGAGGTGAAACCCATAAGATCTCGCAATCAACTCATGGCTCTGGCACATGGACAACACGTACACAAAAAATAATAAATACTTGCACCCAACGTAAAACAAGGGGCTGTCAATCCCTTGGCGGTTAATTGCAAGGATCAAATCTTGTAGTGATAGATGGATAAAGAAAAACACAAAATAAAATAAAAGTAAAAGAAATTGCAGCAAGGTATTTTTAGATTTTAATATATGATGCAAATAGACCCGGGGGCCATAGTTTTCACTAGAGGCTTCTCTCTTGAAAATAGCATACAGTGTGTAAACAAATTACTATTGGGCAATTGATAGAAAATCAAATAATTATAACTATATTCAGGGCAATCATCATGTATATAGACATCATGTCCGAGACAAGTAGACTAAGTCATGCCTGCATCTATTACTATTACTCCACACATCGACCGCTATCGAGCATGCATCTAGAGTATTAAGTTTATAAAGAACGGAGTAACGCCTTAAGCAAGATGACATGATGTAGACAAAATAAACTCAATCAATATGAATAAACCCATCTTTTTATCCTTAATGGCAACGATACAAATATGTGTCATGTCCCTCTCTATCACTAGGATTGAGCAACATAAGACCGAACCCATCACAAAGCACCTCTCCCATAACAAGAAAAATCAATCTAGTTGGCCAAACCAAATCAATAGACCAGAGAGAAATACAAAGCTATATAATCATGCATATAAGAATCCAGAGCAGACTCAAATAATATTCATGAATAATCTGATCATAAACCCACAATTCATCGAATCCCAACAAAAGCATTACATCGGATAGAACTCCAAGAACATCGAGGAGAACATTATATTCAACATCAAAGAGAGAGAAAAGGCCATCTAGCTACTAGCTATGGACCCGTAGGTCTGTGGTAAACTACTCACACATCATCGAAAGGCAGCAAGGTTGATGTAGAGCCCCTCCGGCAGAGTGCCGGAGAGGCCTCCGGATAGGATCTCGCGAGAACAGAAACTTGGGGCGGCAGAAAAGTATTTTTGGCTTGCTTTTAGACGAAGGGGGGATATTTGGGTATTTATAGAGTTGAGATTAGGTCAAGACGAGCTATGAGGGGCCCACAAGCCCGGGGGACGGCCCCCTGGGGCGTGCCTGGCATGCTTGTCGCTGCCTCGCGGCCCTTCAGGTCTTCTCCCAAAGCTTGTAGGGCCCCTTCTGCTCTAGGAAAATTAATCCAAAGTTTTTTCTTCGGTTGGACTCTCTTTGATATAGAATTCTGAAAAAGCCAAAAAAACAAGCAAAAACAACACTGGCACTAGGAATTGAGTTAATAGGTTAGTCCTAGAAAATGATATATAAATGCATATGATTGCACAATAAACATCCAAGATTGATACTATAATAGCATGGAACAATCAAAAATTATAGATACATTGGAGACGTATCAAGTCCTTTGATATTTCTATGATTGAGTAATTTTATAGCTATCACAGCCCCAGATTATTTCGTGCAACTAGTTGCATTAGTGAGCATCATCCTGCATCATTTTAAATTTAAAGGAATTTGAACTAAGGAAATTTCCAAGAAAAAAATCCTCAAAAATTTAATAAAAGGGCAAAGAACCCTAAAAATTGCATTCAATGAACCCATGATGCCCTTCATTAATGTTTATTAATTTTGGCAAGAATTTTAATCTAAACTAAAAATAGTGAACATTCTTAAGGATTTATTTTTGGGAGTTTGAATTTAAATCGTTAGCTATTTGAATTAGAATTATATTCATATAATTAGAATATAATTTCAAAAATGTTTTATGTGCATTTGGAAAAGTCCATAGAGCGACATAAAAATATTCAGCGGTAATTGGCACTAAGTTTGAATTTAGAAACAGTGGCAAGGAATAATAAAAATGGAAAACAGAAAGAAAATAGAAAGGGGAAGGAAATCACCTGGATTTACCTGGCGGCCTCCTACCGTAGCCAGCCCAGCCCAGCAACAGTCGTGCCAGTTGTCTTCAACCCAGCACCACAAGGATGCAGGGCGTGTGCTTGGCGCACGTGCCACCTCCACCCTGCCTGCCTGCCCCCTCCCCCCGAGGGCCTGGACACCTTGGCTTCACGACGCAACCCTGGAGGCCCTCTCACTCTCCCTCGAGCTCACCCCTCCTCTTCTCTCTCTTCCTCACCAACCAAACTTTCTCGAGTGTCGCCGTCGCCGTAATCGTGGCCACCGTGCTCCTCTCATCCTCTATCCATGTCCAAGAGCTCCGCTGTGAAGCCCTTGCCCATTTCCATCGAGCCAAGCAACCGGGGAAGCCCCGCAATACAGCCTCCGTCACCTTCTTCCTCCTCGAATGCCAAAGGTCATCACCGTCGATTCACCTTCGTCCTTGCTTCCGCGACCTCGTCGTCGACGCCTCTGTAATCGTCGTGAGCCCCGCCTTCTTTTCCCTTGTTTCCTTCTCGCGCTCGAGCTCTAGTCGTGCCTGCCGCCGCACACGAGAGCTCCCCGCCGCCGTCCATGTCGCCGCCGCTCCCAGAGCTTGAATCACCCGAACCCGAGCACGTCTTCGTGCTCAGCGAGCTCCCAGGGTTCCACCTAGCCCATCGGCAACAGCGCCGCCCGGAGCTTGCTCCCGGTGAGTTCCGACAACCCCATTCCCTCCTGTAGCCACCCTCGGATGCA
The DNA here is from genome assembly GCF_018294505.1 of Triticum aestivum. Classification (NCBI taxonomy): domain Eukaryota; kingdom Viridiplantae; phylum Streptophyta; class Magnoliopsida; order Poales; family Poaceae; genus Triticum; species Triticum aestivum. The sequence goes on along the minus strand of NC_057814.1, from coordinate 469,385,895 downwards.
CGCGAGTGAGAGCTAGCCCTTGGTTAGCTCGCCTAGCCGCCCCCCTGTAGCGCCGTCTCGAGCAGATTCAGTCGCGGGGGAAGGTCGCCGGTGGCTAACTCCTCATGTGCCGATGTGGCACCGTCATTAACGGCTAATGACACCACTAACTAAGCCCTTGGTGTCTATTAACTATTTTAGTTAGCTTAATCTAAATCTACTAATTAAATGTGTCAATGACATGCGGGACCCACAGGTCAGATTTGACTCTGTTGACCTACTGACGCCATGCTGATGTCATAATGCTTTCTGGATTTAAAATAAATTAGAAATGATTTATTTATTTCAGAAATTCCCCTAAATTTCAAAAAATCATAGTAAATCAACCGTAGCTCAGAATGGAATAATTTATGTATGAAAAAATATCAGAAAAATCCAAAGATTCTGTTTATGCCATTTTCATGAATGTTTGAACAGCTTAACATCACTTTTTAGGTAAAATCATGACTAGGGAAAATTAGATAAATAATTTTAGAGTTGGAATTTAATGTAGTGTAGCGACCCGACCCAAATGGGTCGAAGTCTCTGTGCTTAAGTGTCATCCCTGGATCGGTATGCTGACACACACAGTACACAAGGATGTATAACAGAGTACAATCACATGTAAAAGTAATGTAAATACCATTACCTCAATTCATATAGCGGAAGAAACAACAAAGCTGTGGAGTCCCAACAACACCAACGACAAAGTTGAGTGTAGACATCGTACCCCTAACGTATCACTTACTCGTCGTAAGAAACCCTGCAACATGAGACATTGCAGCCATATACGTCAATACATTGAATGTACCAGCAATTTCACACTTTAGAGCAATGCTGAATAATGGCTATCACTATATGCATATTTGGCTGGTGGAGGCTCTAAGTATAAAATTTTGTATAAAGCCAATTTTTTCCTACAACAAAGGAATATATTTTATTTAACTATAAATTTTGTTGAAATTATTGAGAAGGTAAACCCAACTCAATCCCAAAGTTAAAAATTAATAACTCAACAATTTCATTAAATATAGTGATGAGATCAACCAATAATCCAAGTACCAGATACTCAAAATGTCCATAACCTGGGACACGGCAAATCATGATTTGTTTGTGCACTCTGTAGAGGTTTGCGCACTTTTTCCCACAAGACTCGATCTCCTCCGTTGAATTTCTCGCACTACATGATGTTTGAGAAATGGATGACCAAGACACAGTCTTTCAAAAGCATTAACTCTTTACTATGGGTAGACAGTACCACCTACACCCCCTACATCTGCTAGCCTACACTGAAAGAGGTCACACAACATACTCAACTATGCCAGAGCCCATAATGGCTTGTGGCTGCACACAGAAGTTTCCAGCATGAACAATCTTATGATCCCTTTGAGCCTGGGTGGCATTCCAATAGGATGATCACACGGGTACCCCGGGATCTCCTAGGACAACACTGGTATATCCCCAGGTGTCCGGGCAAACCACTGGTATATCCCCAGGGTGCCCCAACCAATCCACCTAGATGTGTATTAAAGTAGCCACCTTAAGTTTCCCATAGATAATATTACTCTCGCAACTTTCACGAATTCTCTCAAACCAAACCACGTCTATGAGCATAGCAAAGCAGTATAAGCATAACGTAGTAACTCCCAAGGTTTGAATATAAGATAATAGGTTCTACCTCATCAGCTACTTCCCAAACCCACATGTTATCAATCCTACTCATGCAATGTTTGAGGCTTGAAACTAATGCAAAAAAACTGGGTAATAAAGGGATATGATCAAAGTGTTACTTGCCTTGTACTGTTGATGAAGATGATTTACACTCATAACTCCTGATAGTTCTACTCGTCACACTCCGGTCAATCTATTGTGAGCAAGCAATTGCATACATAAGCACTCATGCAAAAGAATCGAAGAAAAGATCTTGAAAAACTTCGAAAACAAGCAATTAACTCTTGCAACAGAAAACAATTTCTAACAGTACCAAAATTGGGTGGATTTGGTCTTATCAGAAAGTTTAGGTCAATAGCTTCAATTAGCAAGAAGAATCGATTAAATCTGAGTTATAAAACTCGAGTTAGGAACAAAAGAAGTTTGAATTCAAATCTATTTGAAATCAAATTTTGAACTTTCAAAAATATGCTTAAGTTGATTATCTGGATAGAGGAGATCATAACGAAGAAGTGGTCGTTGGTTTCGTTGGATTTGGACAAGCGAATAAAAAGTAGCGAATGTTTCAAGATCAGGGGCTAAATTGTAAGAAAAATAATTATGAATAGGCCCCTGGCCGAAAATAAACAGAAAAAGAAAACTCTATCTAATGAACGCTCGTTAAACAGATCTAATCTAATGAATGCGTTCACTACAGAACCTAAACTAGCGAACGTCGAGTGAATAACCTAACTAAATTAGGAAACTGGGTTTTTAAACAACAAGCGATCTTAAAAGAAAACCGGATCGGACCGGGTTCGGATTATCACCGGTTCACGAAGAAAAACCGGCGCCGGCGGATCGGATCGGCTCCGGCGGATCGGGCGGCAGCTCCGGCGAGGCGGGGCAGCAGCGGCGGCGGCGGCTTGCGGCGCTGCACGGTGCGGCGGCGGCATGCAGCGCGGGACGGAGTGTGGCGGCGGCGCGGGTGGCTACGCGGCGGCGGCGGTGGCGGGCTGCGGCGGGAGGCGGCGGTGGCTGATGAGGAGATGGGTCGGGGCCGTCTATTTAAAGGCCAGGGGGCGGACGGCGGCTTGGGCGAGGGGCCGGCCGGGGCCGTGTCGGCGCCGGACTCCGATGGAGTCCCGGTCGGCCACGATGGGGAAGGCGGCGCGGGAGCGGGGCGGCGGCTGGGCTTCGGCCCAGCTAGCCCGAAGCTTTTTTTAAACAATTTTTTATAGACAATAAAAAATATAAACCAAATAAAATTAAAATATACGATAGGCATATGATATATCAAATTTTCAGAAAAAGATTTTCTACAACTTGAACATTTTTCTAGCGTCAAATAAAATCCTAATTTTTTTAAATAAAGCAAACAGTACTACTGGTGCAATAAAACCTCATAAAAATCAATACCAAAATAATTTCAAATTTATTTCTCTCCAATTTTCTACTATAGGGAATCATTTTACCCTATTTTCCATATATTTTATTTTTGAATAAAAATAATTTGAATAAAAACCAAATAACTCCAAATTGCAAATAATTTTTAAAGGGACTTTAAGTTTGATTCTTTAAACTTCCAACTCACATTTCATATGTTTGAAGAAGTCATTTTATCTTCTCTCATGAAAATCATTGAGTTGCTTAAAGTTTCTGAATTTGAAGTAGTTCCAAATGGAATTTAAAATCTTTTCAAAACCCTTTTCATTTATTTAAATGGAAGAAGTCATATCATCTTCACTCCAGGGTTTTGTGATGAAATGAATTTGAATTCATGGAGAACATAAATGCATGATGAAATTTTGGAAAGTCCTTTTATTCCCTCTCATTTAACTTTCAAAAAGTTTTAAATTTCACTCAATTTCACACAAGCGACCACACCACAATCAAACAAACAATCAGAACTATTTATTTAATATAACATTCCAAAATTTAGAATTTTGGGATGTTACAAACCTTCCACCCTTAAAATGAATCTCGCCCTCGAGATTCGGAGAGGCTAGCAAGAAATAGGTTAGGTTCGGGGTCTTCTCAAAATCCATCGATCGTCAGAGAGGGTCTGGGGTGCTACCACCCTTAGAAGTATGGTTACGGTTCCAACAAAACTCATATACTCCATCCTTAGTGTCGGTCTTCTTAGATTCTCGGGAAAATTCCTACTCTGGCTCTTCCGGTAGTGGCATAACTTTTTTTCCTCAAAATCTCGTGTCCTTTCATCTTGGTAAGGTTCTTCTGTGACTGGGTCTTCTTAGCTGAGGGGTCTGGCGCCAATACTAAACAACTATCGATATCTCATGGTGGTCATCAATTTATGGTTTCTCCTGCAGGAAATGGGTCTGGGCTTCATTCTCACCATACGACCTACGATTGGCAACAGCTACCTTGTACAAGGGAAAATTGTCGTACCATTCTAAGGTTCAATTAGGCTTGATATCACCGTTTCTCTACTATAGGTAAGTCACTCAGATTTACCATCCCATACAACAGAGGCGAATAATAAGAGTAAGTCGGTATGGTGATCAATCCATCCCGCACCCAAATCATTACCTTGCATATGGTTTAGCGAATCTCGCATTCTAACTCTCGGTCATCCTCACAAGCATTGCATAATTTCTCTTGTCTACGAACCAAGTTCGGATAAACCCACAAGCCAAACAAGCATCTATCGTTCCTTCACAACTCTCAGGTTTTGCGTTACTCCTATAAGATCGTCTGTTGATAAAGTCGTAACTTCTTCCAGGGTTTTTCCTTCAGCAGGAGTGTGCTTCCTTCTTGGCAGGTCCTGGAGACTGTTGCTACCTCTTGAGCATGCGTTGGTTTTACCTTGAAGAGGAAAGGGTGATGCAGCAAAGTAGCGTAAGTATTTCCCTCAGTTTTTGAGAACCAAGGTATCAATTCAGTAGGAGACTACACGCAAGTCCCTATTACCTGCACAAATAATCAAGAACCTTGCAACCAACGCGATAAAGGGGTTGTCAATACCTTCACGGCCACTTGCAAAAGTGAGATCTGATAAATATAATAAGATAAATATTTTTGGTATTTTTGTTGTATAGATTGGAAAGTAAAGATTGCAAAATAAACAATGATAAAAATAGCTAGTTGATAGGAAAATAATATGATGGAAAATAGACCCCGGGGCCATAGGTTTCACTAGTGGCTTCTCTCAAGATAGCATATTCTACGGTGGGTGCACAAATTACTGTCGAGCAATTGATAGAAAAGCGCATAGTTATGATAATATCTAGGCATGATCATGAACATAGGCATCACGTCCGTGAAAAGTAGACCGAAACGATTCTGCATCTACTACTATTACTCCACACATCGACCGCTATCCAGCATGCATCTAGAGTATTAAGTTCATAAGAACAGAGTAACGCATTAGGCAAGATGACATGATGTAGAGGGATAAACTCAAGCAATATGATATAAACCCCATCTTTTTATCCTCGATGGCAACAATACAATACGTGCCTAGTTGCCCCTGCTGTCACTGGGAAAGGACACCACAAGATTGAACCTAAAGCTAAGCACTTCTCCCATTGCAAGAAAGATCAATCTAGTAGGCCAAACCAAACTGATAATTTGAAGAGACTTGCAAAGATATTAAATCATGCATATAAGAATTCAGAGAAGAATCAAATATTGTTCATAGATAATCTTGAACATAAACCCACAATTCATCGGATCTCGACAAACACACCGCAAAAAGAATTACATCAAATAGATCTCCAAGAGAATCGAGGAGAACTTTGTATTGAGATCCAAAGAGAGAGAAGGCAACTAGCTAATAACTATGGACCCGAAGGTCTGTGGTAAAGTACCCACACATCATCGGAGAGGCTATGGTGTTGATGTAGAAGCCCTCCGTGATCGATTCCCCCTCCGGCGGAGCGCCGGAAAAGGCCCCAAGACGGGATCTCACGGGTACACAAGGTTGCGGCAGTGGAAATAGGGTTTCGTGGTGCTCCTGGATGTTTTCGGGTATATGAGTATATATAGGTGGAAGAAGTAGGTCGGTGGAGCCACAAGGGGCCCACGAGGGTGGGGGTGTGCCTACCCCCCTGGGCACGCCCTCCTACCTCGTGGCCGCCTCGTTGCTTCCTTGACGTCCACTCCAAGTCTCCTGGATTGCGTTTGTTCCAAAAACGATCCTCGCGAAGGTTTCATACAGTTTGGATTCCGTTTGATATTCCTTTTCTGTGAAACACTGAAATAGGCAAAAAAAACAGCAATTTGCACTGGGCCTTCGGTTAATAGGTTAGTCGCAAAAATAATATAAAAGTGCATAGTAAAGCCCATTAAACATCCAAAACAGATAATATAATAGCATGGAACAATAAAAAATTATAGATACGTTGGAGACGTATCAAGCATCCCCAAGCTTAATTCCTGCTCGTCCTTGAGTAGGTAAATGATAAAAACAGAATTTTTGATGCCTAACATAATTTTCTATGTAATTCTTTTTATGGCGGCATGAATGTTCAGATCCGAAAGATTCTAGACAAAAGTTTAATATTGACATAAAAATAATAATACTTCAAGCATACTAACTAAGCAATTATGTCTTCTCAAAATAACATGGCCCAAGAAAGCTTATCCCTACAAAATCATATAGTTTGGCTATGCTTCATTTTCGTCACATAAAAATGCTCTCATCATGCACAACCCTGATGACAAGCCAAGCAAATGTTTCATTCTTTAGTAATCTCAAACTGTTTTCAACTTTCATGCAATACATGAGCGTGCGCCATGGACATAACACAATGGGTGGAATAGAATATAATGATGGGGGTTGTGTGGAGAAGATAAAAAAGGAGAAATTCTGACATTGACGCGGCAAATCAACGAGCTAGGGAGATGCCCATCAATTGATGTCAATGCAAGGAGTAGGGATTGCCATGCAACGGATGCACCAGAGCTATAAATGTATGAAAGCTCAACAAAAGAAACTAAGTGGGTGTGCATCTAACTTGCTTGCTCACGAAGACCTAGGGCATTTGAGGAAGCCCATTGTTGGAATATACAAACCAAGTTCTATAATGAAAAATTCCCACTAGTATATGCAAGTGACAAAATAAGAGACTCTCTATCATAAAGATCATGGTGCTACTTTGAAGCACAAGTGTGGAAAAAAAGGATAGTAGCATTGTCCCTTTTATTTCTTTTCTTTTTTTATTTGGCCTTTCTTTTTTATTTGGCCTTTCATTTTTTATTTGGCCTTTCTCTTTTTTTCCAGGACAATGCTCTATTAATGATGATCATCACACTTCTATTTATTTACAACTCAATGATTACAACTCGATACTAGAACAAAATATGACTCTATATGAGTGCCTCCGGCGGTGTACCGGGATGGGCAATGAATCAAGAGTGACATGTATGATAAATTATGCATGGTGGCTTTGCCACAAATACGATGTCAACTACATGATCATGCAAGGCAATATGACAATGATGAAGCGTGTCATAATAAATGAAACGGTGGAAAGTTGCATGGCAATATATCTGGGAATGGCTATGGAAATGCCATAATAGGTAGGTATGGTGGCTATTTTGAGGAAGATATAAGGAGGTTTATGTGTGATAGAGCGTATCATATCACGGGGTTTGGATGCACCGGCGAAGTTTGCACCAACTCTCAAGGTGAGAAAGGGCAATGCATGGTACCGAAGAGGCTAGCAATGATGGAAGGTGAGAGTGCGTATAATCCATGGACTCAACATTAGTCATAAAGAACTCACATACTTGTTGCAAAAATCTACAAGTCATCAAAAACCAAGCATTACGCGCATGCTCCTAGGGGGATAGATTGGTAGGAAAAGACCATCACTCGTCCCCGACCGCCACTCATAAGGATGACAATCAAAGAACACCTCATGTTTCAAATTTGTCACACAACGGTTACCATATGTGCATGCTAAGGGACTTGCAAACTTCAACACAAGTATTTCTTCAAATTCACAATTACTCAACTAGCACAACTTCAATATTACCATCTTCATATCTCAAAACAATCATCAAGTATCAAACTTCTCATAGTATTCAATGCACTCTATATGAAAGTTTTTATTATACCCATCTTGGATGCCTATCATATTAGGACTAATTTTATAGCCAAAGCAAATTACCGTGTTGTTCTAAAGGATTGTCAAAATAATATAAGTGAAGCATGAGAGATCAATAATTTCTATAAAATAAAACCACCACCGTGCTCTAAAAGATATAAGCGAAGCACTAGAGCAAAATCATCTAGCTCAAAAGATATAAGTGAAGCACATAGAGTATTCTAATAAATTCCGATTCATGTGTGTCTCTCCAAAAGGTGTGTACAGCAAGGATGATTGTGGTAAACTAAAAAGCAAAGGCTCAAATCATACAAGATGCTCCAAGCGAAAAACATATCATGTGGTGAATAAAAATATAGCCTCAAGTAAAGTTACCGATGGACGAAGACGAAAGAGGGGATGCCTTCCGGGGCATCCCCAAGCTTAGGCTTTTGGTTGTCCTTGAATTTTACCTTGGGGTGCCTTGGGCATCCCCAAGCTTAGGCTGTTGCCACTCGTTATTCCAAAATCTATCAAATCTTTACCCAAAAACTTGAAAACTTCACAACACAAAACTCAATAGAAAATCTCATCTGCTCCGTTAGTATAAGAAAACAAACCACACCCTTAAGGTACTGTAATGAACTCATTCTTTATTTATATTGGTGTTAAACCTACTATATTCCAACTTCTATATGATTCATACCCCCCGATACTAGCCATAGATTCATTAAAATAAGCAAACAACACACGAAAAACAGAACAGTGTGTAGCAATCTAATTTGTTCGAATACTTCTGGAATTCCAAAAATTCTGAAAACCTAGGACAACCTGGATAATTTGTATATTGATCTACTTCAAAAATAATTGGTATTTTACCACGTTCTGGTGAATTTTAATAATTATTTTCGTGAGCGCAAAGTTTCTGTCTTTTTCAGCAAGAGCAAACAATTATCACCCAAGAAGATCCTATTGGTTCTACTTGGCACAAACAGTAATTAAAACATAAAAACACATCCAAACAGAGGCTAGATGAATTATTTATTACTAAACAGGAACAAAAAGCAAGAAACAAAAATAAAATCCGGTTTCCTCCCAACAAGCGGTATCGTTTAACGCCCCTAGCTAGGCATTGATAATTTTAATGATGCTCACATGAAAGAAAAGAATTGAAGCCCAAAAAGAGCATCATATAGCATGTGAAAAACACATCTAAGTCTAACATACTTCCTATGCATATGCATCTTATAGGCAAACAAATTATCAAGGCAAGCAAAAACTAGCATATGCAAGGAAGCGGAAAGAAACAATAGCAATCTCAACATAACAGGAGGTAATTTAGTAACATGAAAATTTCTACAACCATATTTTCCTATCTCATAATAATTACATGTAGGATCATAAGCAAATTTAACAATATAGCTATCACAAAATATATTCTTAACACGATCCACATGTATGCAAAGTTGACACTCTTCCAAAATAGTGGAATTAACATTAACTAAAGTCATGACCTCTCCAAACCCACTTTTATCAAAAACTTCATAAGATTGAACATTCTCCAAATATGTGGGATCTAAAGTTGACGCTCTTCCAAACCCACTTTCAATATTATTGCAAACATTATTATTAATCTCATATTCATCATGAGGCTTAAATAAATTTTCAAGATCATAAGAAAAATCACCCCAATCATGATCGTTGCAACAAGTAGAGGACATAGCAAAAGTAGCATCCCCAAGCTTAGGGTTTTGCATATTATTAGCACAATTTACATCAATAGAATTTATAATAAAATCATTGCAATCATGCTTTTTATTCAAAGGTCTATCATGAATCGCTTCATAAAGTACTTCATCACAATTTTCAGATTCACGAATTTCAAGCAAAACCTCATAAAGATAATCTAGTGCACTCAACTCACTAGCATTAGGTTCATCATAATTGGATCTCTTAAAGAGATTAGCAAGTGGATGAGGATCCATAAACTTTTAGCAAGCGAAGATGCAAGCAAAAAGAAGGTACATGGTAACACAAGCAAACAAAAGATCGAGCGGAAGAAGGGCGAAGAAAAGGCAAAGGTGAAGTGGGGGAGAGGAAAACGAGAGGCAAATGGCAAATAATGTAATGCGAGGGATAAGATTTTATGATGGGTACTTGGTATGTCTTGACTTGTGCGTAGATCTCCCCGGCAACGGCGCCAGAAATCCTTCTTGCTACCTCTTGAGCATGCGTTGGTTTTCCCTTGAAGAGGAAAGGGTGATGCACCAAAGTAGCGTAAGTATTTCCCTCAGTTTTTGAGAACCAAGGTATCAATCCAGTAGGAGACTACACGCAAGTCCCTAGTACCTGCACAAACAATCAAGAACCTTGCAACCAACGCGATAAAGGGGTTGTCAATCCCTTCACGGCCAGTTGCAAAAGTGAGATCTGCTAAATATAATAAGATAAATATTTTTGGTATTTTTGTTGTATAGATTGGAAAGTAAAGATTGCAAAATAAACAATGATAAAAATAGATAGTTGATAGGAAAATAATATGATGGATAATAGACCCGGGGGCCATAGGTTTCACTAGTGGCTTCTCTCAAGATAGCATATTCTATGGTGGGTGCACAAATTACTGTCGAGCAATTGATAGAAAAGAGCATAGTTATGAGAATATCTAGGCATGATCATGAACATAGGCATCACGTCCGTGAAAAGTAGACCAAAACGATTCTGCATCTACTACTATTACTCCACACATCGACCGCTATCTAGCATGCATCTAGAGTATTAAGTTCATAAGAACAGAGTAACGCATTAGGCAAGATGACATAATGTAGAGGGATAAACTCAAGAAATATGATATAAATCCCATCTTTTTATCCTCGATAGCAACAATACAATACGTGCCTTGCTGCGCCTGCTGTCACTGGGAAAGGACACCGCAAGATTGAACCCAAAGCTAAGCACTCCTCACATTGCAAGAAAGATCAATCTAGTAGGCCAAACCAAACTGATAATTTGAAGAGACTTGCAAAGATATTAAATCATGCATATAAGAATTCAGAGAAGAATCAAATATTGTTCATAGATAATCTTGATCATAAACCCACAATTCATCGGATCTCGACAAACACACCGCAAAAAGAATTACATCGAATAGATCTACAAGAGAATCGAGGAGAACTTTGTATTGAGATCCAAAGAGAGAGAAGAAGCCATCTAGCTAATACCTACACTACTGGAATCAGCTAATTTGCCATCTGCTAGCTCTTTGCCGTCTGCTAGCTGACGGCAAAGAAGCTCTTTGCCATCAGCTACCCAGAAGCTGACGGCAAAGAAATGGCAGACGACAAAGAAGCTCTTTGCCATCAGCGGGCTCTTTGCCGTCTTCCAGCGGACGGCAAAGAATCTTTGCCGTCCGCTGGCAGACGGCAAAGAGAGAGGTGGCCCCCACCCCCCGCCCGTTTGGAAAAAACTTAATGCCCCACCTCTTTGCCGTCTGCCAGCAGACGGCAAAGAGGCAAAAGGGCGGACGACAAAGAGTGGCGGACGGCAAAGAGGAGACTACCTAACGGCCCGTACCCCCCCGCCCGTTACTCTATGTTCTCTCCCCCTCTCTCTCCTCGCCGACGCGCCCCGCCACCACACATCCCACCCCACCGCCGCCGCCGCCGCCCGCCGCGCGCCGCCGCCCCCAGCACTCGCCGCCGCCCGGCGCCCTGGCCCCCCCGCGCCCCACCGCCCCGGGGCCCCGCCGCCCCACCGCCCCCCCGCCGCCCCGGCCCCCCGCGCCCCACCGCCCCGGGCCCGGCGCCGCCGCCCCAGGCCGCCCCGCACCTCTCCTCCACCGGCCACCTCCTCCACCGCCCCGCCCCCCTCCTCCACCGGCCACCTCCTCCACCGGCCCTGCCCCAGGTGAGCTCTACCTCCTTTTTTTTTTTCCTTTTTTTATGTTTTTTTAGTTTTAGGTTTAGTTTTAGTTTAGTTTTAGGTCCGCAAACAACACACTAAAAAAAGTTCGTACATAAAGTCTAGTTCGTACATAAATACTAAAAAAACTACTCGGCGTCGCTATCGAGGTCAATCACGGCCGGGCCGTTGCCGCCGTCATCGTCGCTGCTGGACCGGTTCGCGACGTCGTCCCAGTCCACCGGGACGTCGTCCGAATCCTCTTCCTCCTCCGCCGCCGGCGCCTGCTGCCACTCCTACTGCCACTCCGGCGACACCTGCTGCCACTCCGGCGGCGCCATCGCCGCCTGCTGCGCCGCCATCGCGCCTGCTGCGCCGCCTTCTCCTGGGCCTCCAGCGTCGCCGCCGCGGCGGCCTCCTCCGCTGACTGCGCCAGGATCGCGAGGAGCCCGGGCGTGTCCTCCGGGTCGCCGTCCTGCTGGAGCGCCGCCTGCTCCGGCGGGATCACAACGTCGGCCGGGGCTGCTGGGGCGGGGGTGGGAGCGGGTATGCACCCGCGCGGCTGGGAGGGCCTGGCTCCACCAGAGAGATCACCGACAGGGAGCCCTCGGGTGGCGCGCTTGAAGGCGCCGATGACGTCGTCGAACCGCTTGCCCTTCCAAAAATGGCGGCGGCCCTTCCGGTTGTAGCGTCCCTCGGGGTGCGCGCGAAGCTCTGCCTTGGTCGCCGGTACGCCCTGCGTGGGGAATCCGTCCGCGGAGATCCTCCACGGCCGCGGCACCTTCGCCGCCGGCGGCACGTAGAGGCAGAACCGAGCGAGGTCCTCCGTCTGCCCCAACGTGAGGCTCCACGGCCAGTGGCCGCCCGGTGCCGCGCCGTCGGAGTCCGAGTCGCTGGACGCCATCCCGCGAAGAGAACGCGCGTGTGAAGAGGGAGAGGAGGGATGGACGGGCGGTGTGACCAAACTCACCGCGCAGGGCGGGTTTTATTGCGCCGGGAATTAATGCGCGGCAGGTGAGGCGCCGTGGCGGGGCGGAGCGGGGCATTAAACTGCGGCAGGGAGGCGCCGGGCCGTGGCAGGCGCGGGCGTGCGGTAGGCGCGGGATGGGACGGGGCGGCGCGCGGAAGACGAGATGGCAGCGTTGACCGTGAGGCATCGGGGCACGCGGGGCAGGTGAGGCGGCAGCCGGCAGTGCGGCAGCGGGAAGCGGGCAGCGGGGGGCAGGAGGCGTCGGGGCACGCGGGGCAGGCGAGGCGGCAGCGGGCAGCGGGGGGCAGGCGGCAGCGCCTCAGCGGGGGCGGCCGACGCGACGCGATGCGGCGGGCGAGGCGGAAGTGGCGCCGCAGGCCGAGGCGGAAGCGGGGGCGGGCGATGCGGCGGGCGAGGCGGAAGCGGACGGCAAAGGCACTAGAAAGTTTGCCGTCCGCGGCGGACGGCAAAGGCCTGCCGTTAGCCACTTAACGGACTGAGAGCACAATTATTGCCGTCCGCTCTCTTTGCCGTCTGCGGCAGACGGCAAAGGGCCTTTGCCGTCAGCCGCCAGGAAGCAGACGGCAAAGTAGCTGTTTACCGTAGCCTACTTTGCCGGAGCCTTTTGCCGTCCGCGGCTGACGGCAAAGGCCTTTGCCGTCCGCCATGGCAGACGGCAAAATAGCTGATTCCTGTAGTGCTATGGACCCAAAGGTCTGCGGTCAACTACTCGCACATCATCGGAGAGGCTATGGTGTTGATGTAGAAGCCCTCCATGATCGATTCCCCCTCCGGCGGAGCGCCGGAAAAGGCCCCAAGATGGGATATCATGGGTACAGAAGGTTGCAGTGGTGGAAATAGGGTTTCGTGTTGCTCCTGGATGTTTTCAGGGTATATGAGTATATGTAGGCGAAAGAAGTAGGTCGGTGGAGCCACGAGGGGCCCACGAGGGTGGGGGGCGCGCCTACCCCCTAGGCGCGCCCTCCTACCTCGTGGCCGCCTCGTTGCTTCCATGACGTCCACTCCAAGTCTCCTGGATTGCGTTTGTTCCAAAAACGATCCTCGCGAAGGTTTCATTCCGTTTGGTATGCCATTTCTGCGAAACACTAAAATAGGCAAAAAAACAACAATTTGCACTGGGCCTTCGGTTAATAGGTTAGTCCCAAAAATAATATAAAAGTGCATAGTAAAGCCCATTAAACATCCAAAACAGATAATATAATAGCATGGAACAATCAAAAATTATAGATACGTTGGAGACATATCACCTGTGGGTTATGGCCCATCTCATCACTTGTAAACCTTGAACTCATCATCGGGGGCAATTGATCATTATTCCAACATCCAGCTTCTTAGCATTCTTAAATCCATCCAATTGTACTATCTCATTTCCTTATATTGGTACCAAACTAAGACGTGATTACTCAGATTCATCATGGAGTTACAATTGCTCCATATTCCCAACATTATACCTTCTTTATATCCAATAGTACTTCATCCCTTCATATTCTTGGGGTATCCCATATATCGATATAAACTCATACTTGGTTTATCCGAAGTCCACTTCGTCGAATATCATTATCTTTTCCAGGAGTCAAGGGTCCTCACAGGGTACTACCACCCTTGGAATGCACAAATTCATCCATAGACCATATTTCTCGTATCCTCGAAAATGGTCAAAAAATTTCCTTCATAGAGTCACTACTCATAAAATCCAATTCAGTACCACGATGCTAACTTTATTGATTCTGAAATTGTTACACTCTCCTGCCTTTCCCTTACATGCCTCAACTCAACACCTCAATATAAAAAAATGTTCTCACTACTACTACTACTATATTTCTTACAGACTCAAACTATTTAACACTAATATCCTCATTGGGACAATCACTGGCAATGTGCCCTGCTTCATTACAGTGGAAACATATTACTTCTGACCAGTCTTGAGGTTTCCTTGTGATTACATAGCCTCCTTGGGTCCTCGGCTTCCTTTTTGGGCAATCGCTGAAGTAGTGTCCTGAATCTTTGCACCTAAAACATGTGATATGACTCAGGTCCTTCTTTGTAGAAATTGGGTTGTTCCTGGAATCCAATCTATTTCTCTTCCTGGACTTTTCCGTGCCAATTAGGGCTCCTATTCCCCGTGGGTCATACTCTACTTCCTCTGTTGGGAATTCTACTAGATCCCCATTCAGACAATTCTGGGAGATGTGTCCTTCTTCTCCACATGAATAGCAAGACTTGGTGCAGGGTTTAATTGGGTCCTCTTCGGGTGTGTCCTCCACCTCTTCCTTCATCATAGGTTCTTCTAAAACTTCCATGAGGGCTCCTTTCATTGCTTCTTTCTTCTGCTGGATGGTTCTTTGTACCATGGGGTAAATGTGACACTGAGGAGGGTAGTAGGTAGTCCCTTCACAAGAAACAAGTAATCTGCCTAGTTGGGCATTCTTCAGCTGGGTGACTTTCTTCACAATTAGGGCATTCATCCTTGTGTTCTTTATGGTTGTGTCCTATTTCTCCACAGAGCTTGCATGCACAAGGTTTCTTCATATCATTTCCATAAGGCTTCAATTTCTGGGACACAAGATGAGACCTTTGCAGAGTCAACTTAAATTCTTTCCAAGTGGTTACTCCCTGCCTTCCATTGATGGTTTTGTACATCCTCCACCAAGTAGCAACACCTCTTTCAAAGCACTGTAGAGCATGCTGGGCCATATCCTTTCCGGCTATAGTGTTATCCCTCATGTGATCCTCCATGTTCTGAATCCATCGGTCTGTCTCCAATTGACTTATCAGTCCAGAAAATATGAGTTCATCTCCATTCATCCTCTATTGGTTCCAAGGGTTTTGGGGTGAGATAATAGAGATATAGAGGGATACACACAATACAAACAATAGTTTTTGAAAAGACAAATTTTATTTGTGGCTGTCGGAAAAACATCAAACAAATGATAGCTCACAATCGTCGCATCTAAAGTAAGCGTATAACATGGGTTTGGTCTTCTAAAGGTCAATAAATCTTCAAAGTCGCCAAACTCTTCAAGTCTTGTTCATGTCTCCGATGGGCTTCTTCCGATCGTGCTTGACCTTCTCAAGTTCTTTTGCCAGATCATCTATGTTGACGCGAACTCTCTCGTGACGTCCTTTAATAATTCTGGAGTTGCATTCCAAACTTCTGGGTTTCAACATCCTTGGCATAAACTGTGGTCCTACTATCCTTCAGTTCCTGACGAATCTCCGGTATCTCGAGGTTTTGCTCCTCCAGCTTGGCTACTTTCAGCTTCTGGGTCCTGAGTTCTTTACGAAATACTTCCTTGACGAATAAGGCTTCCTGCTGGTCCATCTTAAAATCCTTGATGCAATACTCCAGATCCTGGCAATACACCAGCTAAGGTTAAAGCTTCATCTTTTGCTGTGCTCCATTAGCCCTTTTATCATCCAATCCATCCGAAGAAATGCATGCTTAACTCAGCATGGTGACAATAGCATAAGCGGGCGATAACATCATGGATACCCGTGTTTATGCCCATTTCTTTGCCATGAGCTATCATTCCATAGTTGATATCTCCTGCCTTAGGGTTTTCTTGGCAAAAACTTTGAGTTTTAACGCTCCATATTACGGTCTTTCTCCGACACACCTTGAGCTCGGGTATTGACATCTTCAATAGTCTCACAAGTTCCATAAGGGTAACTTTCCTAGGTCATACCAATCTGGAAATTATTCAAAGCCTTCAAATTCTCCTAGTCTTCGGAGTCTTCAACAGTTGTAGTTTCCATCATTATAATGCACGGTAAAAATCCTCTTCATTCCGAAGTGGTCTTAGTTGCCTGATATCTTGTACTTCTCGGAGTGGTCTCATTCGTCGAATCTTCGTGTGTTCAAAAGGGGAAAGGGGTATAGTCTAACTAAAAGGGAAATTTGATAAAGCTCAGAAAAGAAGGGAGGTAAAAGATCTTTTTAAAAATATAGTTTTAGAGAGAAATCGTTCCTATGGTCTTGCCAGTTTCTAGGGGTCACGTCCTATAGTCAACATGTGCTCTGATACAGTCTTGTAGCGACCCGACCCGAATGGATCGAAGTCTCTGTGCTTAAGTGTCATCCCTGGATCGGTATGCTGACACACACTACTCGAGGATGTATAACAGGTGCAATCACATGTAAAAGTAACATAAATACCATTACCTCAATTCATATAGCGGAAGAAACAACAAAGCTGTGGAGTCCCAACAACACCAACGGCAAAGTTGAGTGTAGACATCGTAACCTTAACGTATCACTTACTCGTCGTAAGAAACCCTGCAACATGAGACGTTGCAGCCATATAGGTCAGTACTTGAATGTACTGGCAATATCACACTGTAGAGCAATGCTGAATAATGGCTATCACTACATGCATATTTGGTTGGTGGAGGCTCTAAGTTTAAATTTTTGCATAAAGCCAATTTTTTCCTACAACAAAGGAATATATTTTATTTAACTACAAAGTTTTTTGAAATTATTGAGAAGGTAACCCCAACTCAATCCCAAAGTTAATAATTAATAACTCAACAATTTCATTAAATATAGTGATGAGATCAACCAATAATCCAAGTACCAGATACTCAAAATGTCCATAACCGGGGACACGGCAAATCATGATTTGTTTGTACACTCTGCAGATGTTTGCGCACTTTTCCCCACAAGACTTGATCTCCTCCATTGAATTTCTCGCACTACATGATGTTTGAGAAACGGATGACCGAGACACAGTCTTTCAGAAGCATTAACTCTTTACTATGGGTAGACAGTACCACCTACATCCCCCTACATCTGCTAGCCTACCACTGAAAGAGGTCACACAACATACTCAACTATGCCAGAGCCCATAATGGCTTGTGGCTGCACACGGAAGTTTCCAGCATGAACAATCTCATGATCCCTTTGAGCCTGGGTGGCATTCCAATAGGATGATCACACGGGTACCCCGGGATCTCCTAGGACAACATTGGTATATCCCCAGGTATCCGGGAAAACCACTGGTATATCCCTAGGGTGCCCCAACCAATCCACCCAGATGTGTATTAAAGTAGCCACCTTAAGTTTCCCATAGATAATATTACTCTCGCAACTTTCATGAATTCTCTCAAACCAAACCACGTCTATGAGCATAGCAAAGCAGTATAAGCATAACGTAGTAACTCCCAATGTTTGAATATAATACAATACGTTCTACCTCATCAGCTACTTCCCAAACCCACATGTTATCAATCCTACTCATGCAATGTTTGAGGGTTGAAACTAATCCAAAAAAATAGGTAATAAAGGGATATGGTCAAAGTGTTACTTGCCTTGTACTGTTGATGAAGATGATTCGCACTCATAACTCCTGATAGTTCTACTCGTCACACTCTGGTCAATCTATCGTGAGCAAGCAATTGCATATATAAGCACTCATGCAAAAGAATCAAAGAAAAGATCTCGGAAAAACTTTGAAAACAAGCAATTAACTCTTGCAACAGGAAAAAAATTCTAACAGTACCAAAATTGGGTGGATTTGGTCTTATCAGAAAGTTTAGGTCAAGAGCTTCGATTAGCAAAAGGAATCAATTAAATCTAAGTTATAAAACTCGAGTTAGGAACAAAAGAAGTTTGAATTCAAATCTGTTTGAAATAAAAATTTGAACTTTCAGAAAATATGTTTAAGCTGATTGTCTGGATAGAGGAGATCATAACAAAGAAGTGGGCTTTGGTTTCGTTGGATTTGGACAAGCGAGTAAAAAGTAGCGAAGGTTTGAAGATCAGGGGCTAAACTGTAAGAAAAATAATTATGAATAGCCCGTGGCCGAAAATAAACTGAAAAATAAAACTCTATCTAACGAACATTTGTTAAACAGATCTAATCTAATGAATGCGTTCGCTACAGATCCTAAACTAGCGAACGTCCAGTGAATAACCTGACTAAATTAGAAAACCGGGTTTTTAAACAAAAAGCGATCTTAAAAGAAAATCGGATCAGACCGGGTTCGGTTTATTACCGGTTCGTGAAGAAAAGCCGGCGGCGGCGGATCGGATCGGTTCCGGCGGATCGGGTGGCGGCTCCGGCGAGGCGGGGCAGCAGCGTCGGCGGTGCTCGGGCGGCGGCGACTTGCGGCGCTGCGCGGGGCAAGGCGCGGTGCGGCGGCGGCGTGCAGCGCAGGGCGGAGTGTGGCGCTGGCGGCGGTGGCGGGCTGTGGCGGGAGGCGGGGGTGGCTGACGAGGAGAGCGGCCGGGGCCGGCTATTTAAAGGCCAAGGGGGGGGGGGACGGCGGCTTGGGCGAGGGGCCGGCTGGGGCCGTGTCGGCGCAGGACTCCGGTGGAGTCCCGGTCGGCCACGACGGGGAAGGCGGCGCGGGAGCGGGCCGGCGGCTGGGCTTCGGCCCAGCTAGCCCGAAGTTTTTTTCAAAACAATTTTTTACAGACAATAAAAAAACAAATAAAATAAATATATACTATAGGCATATAATATATCAAAATTTTCAAAAAAAGTTTTCTACATCTTGAAATTTTTTCTAGTGTCAAATAAAATCCTCAAAAATTTAAATTAAGCAAACAGTACTACTGGTGCAATAAAACCTCATAAAAATCATTTTAAAAATACCAAAATAATTTCAAATTTATTTCTCTGCAATTTTCTACTGTACGGAATCATTTTACCCTATTTTCCATATATTTTATTTTTGGAGAAAAATAATTCGAATAAAAACCAAATAACTCCAAATTGAAAATAATTTTTAAAGGGACTCTAAATTTGATTCTTTTAAACTTCCAACTGATATTTCATATGTTTGAAGAAGTCATTTTATCTTCTCTCATGAAAATCATTGAGTTGCTTAAAGTTTCTCAATTTGAAATAGTTCCAAATGGAATTCAAAATCTTTTCAAAACCCTTTTCATTTATTTAAATGGAAGAAGTCATATCATCTTCACTCCAGGGTTTTGTGATGAAATGAATTTGAATTCATGGAGAACATAAATGCAAGATGAAAGTTTGGGAAAGTCCTTTTATTCCCTCTCATTTAACTTTCAAAAAGTTTCAAATTTCACTCAATTTCACACAAGCAACCACACCACAATCAAACAAACAATCAAAACTATTTATTTAATATAACATTCCAAAATTTAGAATTTTGGGATGTTACATGTAGGTTTGAATTCCACTTAAATTAATATGACTAACCATTGAATTAGGTGAATTTAGTACCTTAACATGACATACCATGCATATGGATGTGCATCATTGCCATGAATTGAATGTTGTTAATCTATTTTCTAGTGTTTGTTCCTTCTTGTAAGGAGACGATTCTGACGTTGTGGTTGCTGACACCGATGAAGAGCAGTTCTATCTTTAGAAGTGTCAGGCAAGCAAATCCCCTTGATCACTCTGATACAATCCCACTCTCTCGCGCGTGCTCTCTATTATTGCATTAGGACAACAACGATTCAACTGTTACATGTTGCGGTAGTTGGACCCATTCCTCTGCATGACTTGTCTTTGCCATAGTAAATAGTTAAAACCTTCTAGCATGAGTAGGAATTGCTTGAGCCATGTTGTGACTACTCATCCATGCTTGCTTGTTATGCCTACTATTGCTTAGAGTTGTGTCAGGTCTGATTCATCCCACAATGAACTGGAATGTTGTGATCATGTTCTGATGTTGAGAGCTGAGTGTGTGAACATGATTTGGTAAAGATAGCGACGAGAGGCTGATACATCCATTTTGCATCATGTTTTGTTACTGTTATTTATAATGTTTTTATCCATAATAATGCTTTTTGGAGTAATTCTAATGCCTTTTCTCTCATAATATGCAAGGTACACACAAAGGGGGAGAATTCCGGCAGCTGGAAATCTGCACCTGGAAAAGCTACGTCAGGCCACCTATTCTGCACAACTCAAAACAAGCTGAAACTTCACGGAGATTTTTTATGGAATATTTGAAGAATATTGGAGCAAATAACTACCAGGGGGGACCCACCAGGTGGGCACAACCCACCTGGGCGCGCTAGGCAGCCCAGGCGCGCCCTGGTGGGTTGTGCTCACCTAGGCCCACCTCCGGTGCCCATCTTCTGGTATATAGATCATTTTGACCTAGAAAAAAAAGAAGGAGATGACTTTCGGGACGGAGCGCCGCCGTCTCGAGGCGGAACTTGGGTAGGAGCACTTTTGCCCTCCGGTGGAGCAATTCCATCGGGGGAACTTCCCTCCCGGAGGGGGAAATCATCATCATCATCACCAACAACTCTCTCATCTTGGGGAGAGCAATCTCCATCGACATCTTCAACAGCACCATCTCATCTCAATCCCTGGTTCATCTCTTGTGTTCAATCTTGTTACCGGAACAATAGATTGGTGCTAGTGGGTGACTAGTAGTGTTGATCACATCTTGTAGTTGGTTACTATATGGTTTATTTGGTGGAAGATTATATGTTCAAATCCATTATGCTATTTAATACCCCTCTGATCTTGAGCATGATTATCGTTTGTGAGTAGTTAATTTTGTTCTTGAGGTCACGGGAGAAATCATGTTGCAAGTAATCATGTGAACTTGATATGTGTTCGATATTTTGATAGTATATGTATGTTCTGATTCCCTTAGTGGTGTCATGTGAACGTCGACTACATGACTCTTCACCATATTTGGGACTAAGGGAATGCATTGTGGAGTAGCAATTAGATGATGGGTTGTGAGAGTGACAAAAGCTTAAACCCCAGTTTATGCGCTATTCCGCAAGGGACCGATTGGATCCAAAAGTTTAATGCTATGGTTAGAATTTATTCTTAATACTTTTCTCGTAGCCACAGATGCTTGCGGGAGGGTTAATCATAAGTAGGAGGTTTGTTCAAGTAAGAACAACACCTAAGCACTGCTACCTCTTGAGCACTGTGTTGGTTTTTCCCTTGAAGAGGAAAGGGTGATGCAGTAAAGTAGCGTAAGTATTTCCCTCAGTTTTGAGAACCAAGGTATCAATCCAGTAGGAGACCACGCTCAAGTCCCTCACACCTACAAAAAAAAATAAGAACCTCGCAACCAACAGGAAAAGGGCTTGTCAATCCCTTCACGGTCACTTACGAGAGTGAGATCTGATAGATATGATAAGATAATATTTTTGGTATTTTTATGATAAAGAGAAATAAAGATGCAAAGTAAAATAAAAGGGCAATAGAAATAGCTAAGTGTTGGAAGATTAATATGATGGAAAATATACCCGGGGGTCATAGGTTTCACTTGTGGCTTCTCTCAAGAGCATAAGTATTACGGTGGGTGAACAAATTACTGTCGAGCAATTGATAGAATTGAGCATAGTTATGAGAATATCTAGGTATGATCATGTATATAGGCATCACGTCCGTGACAAGTAGACCGACTCCTGCCTGCATCTACTACTATTACTCCACACATCGACCGCTATCCAGCATGCATCTAGAGTATTAAGTTCATAAGAACAGGGTAATGCTTTAAGCAAGATGACATGATGTAGAGGGATAAACTATGCAATATGATATAAACCCCATCTTGTTATCCTCGATGGCAACAATACAATACGTGCCTTGCTGCCCCTGCTGTCACTGGGAAAGGACACTGCAAGATTGAACCCAAAGCTAAGCACTTCTCCCATTGCAAGAAAGATCAATCTAGTAGGCCAAACCAAACTGATAATTCGAAGAGACTTGCAAATATAACCAATCATACATAAAATAATTCAGAGAAGATTCAAATATTGTTCATAGATAAACTTGATCATAAACCCACAATTCATCGGTCCCGACAAACACACCGCAAAAGGAGATTACATCGAATATATCTCCACGAGAATCGTGGAGAACTTTGTATTGAGATCCAAAGAGAGAGAAGAAGCCATCTAGCTAATAACTATGGACCCGAAGGTCTGAGTTAAAATACTCACACATCATCGGAGAGGCTATGGTGTTGATGTAGGAGCCCTCCGTGATCAATGCCCCCTCCGGCAGGACGCCGGGAAAGTCCCCAAGATGGGATCTCACGGGTATAGAAGGTTGCGGCGGTGGAATTAGGTTTTTGTGGATGCCTCTGTTGGTTTGGGGGTACGTAGGTATATATAGGAGGAAGAAGTACGTCGGTGGAGCAAGGTGGGCCCCATGAGGGTGGAGGGCGCGCCTGGGGGGGGGGGGAGGTGCGCCCCCTGCCTCATGCTCTCCTAGTTGCTTTCTTGACGTGGACTCCAAGTCCTCTGGATCACGTTTGTTCCGAAAATCACGTTCCCGAAGGTTTCATTCCATTTGGACTCCGTTTGATATTCTTTTTCCGCGAAACACTGAAATAGGCAAAAAACAACAATTTGGGCTGGGCCTCCGGTTAATAGGTTAGTCCCAAAAATAATATAAAAGTGTATAATAAAGCCCATTAAACATCCAAAACAGAATATAATATAGCATGGAACAATAAAAAATTATAGAAACGTTGGAGACGTATCAAGCATCCCCAAGCTTAATTCCTGCTCGTCCTCGAGTAGGTAAATGATAAAAACAGAATTTTTGATGTGGAATGCTACTTGGCATAGTTTTCAATGTAATTCTCTTAATTGTGGTATGAATGTTCAGATCCGAAAGATTCAAGACAAAAGTTTAATATTGACATAAAAATAATAATACTTCAAGCATACTAACTAAGCAATTATGTCTTCTCAAAATAACATGGCCAAAGAAAGTTATCCCTACAAAATCATATAGTCTGGCTATGCTCTATCTTCATCACACAAAATATTTAAATCATGCACAACCCCGATGACAAGCCAAGCAATTGTTTCATACTTTTGATGTTCTCAAACTTTTTCAATCTTCACGCAATACATGAGCGTGAGCCATGGACATAACACTATATGTGGAATAGAATGGTGGTTGTGGAGAAGACAAAAAGGGAGAAGATAGTATCACATCAACTAGGCGTATCAACGGGCTATGGAGATGCCCATAAATAGATATCAATGTGAGCGAGTAGGGATTGCCATGCAACGGATGCACTAGAGCAATAAGTGTATGGAAGCTCAACAAGAGAAACTAAGTGGGTGTGCATCCAACTCGCTTGCTCACGAAGACCTAGGGCATTTTGAGGAAGCCCATCATTGGAATATACAAGCCAAGTTATATAATGAAAATTTCCCACTAGTATATGAAAGTGACAACATAAGAGACTCTCTATCATGAAGATCATGGTGCTACTTTGAAGCACAAGTGTGGTAAAAGGATAGTAGCATTGTCCCTTCTCTCTTTTTCTCTCATTTTTATGGCCTTTCTCCTTTTTTTATTTAGTCCGGAGTCTCATCCCGACTTATGGGGGAATCATAGTCTCCATCATCCTTTCGTCACTTGGGACAATGCTCTAATAATGATGATCATCACACTTTTATTTTCTTATAACTCAAGAATTACAACTCAATACTTAGAACAACAATATGACTCTATGTGAATCCCTGCGGCGGAATACCGGGATATGCAATGAATCAAGAGTGACATGTATGAAAGAATTATGAACGGTGGCTTTGCCACAAATACGATGTCAACTACATGATCATGCAAAGCAATATGACAATGATGGAGCATGTCATAATAAACGGAACGGTGGTAAGTTGCATGGCAATATATCTAGGAATGGCTATGGAAATGCCATGATAGGTAGGTATGGTGGCTGTTTTGAGGAAGGTATATGGTGGGTGTATGATACCGGCGAAAAGTGCGTGGTATTAGAGAGGCTAGCAATGGTGGAAGGATTAGAGTGCGTATAATCCATGGACTCAACATTAGTCATAAAGAACTCATATACTTGTTGCAAAAATCTATTAGTTATTGAAACAAAGTATTACGCGCATGCTCCTAGGGGGATAGATTGGTAGGAAAAGACCATCGCTCGTCCCCGACCGCCACTCATAAGGAAGACAATCAATAAATAAATCATGCTCCGACTTCATCACATAACGGTGCACCATACGTGCATGCTATGGGAATCACAAACTTTAAGACAAGTATTTCTCAAATTCACAACTACTCAACTAGCATGACTCTAATATTACCATCTTCATATCTCAAAACAATTATCATGCATCAAACTTCTCATAGTATTCAACACACTCATAATTTTTTTACTAATCTTAAATGCCTATCATAATTAAAGCAAATTACCACGCTGTTTTGTAGGACTCTCAAAATAATCTAATTGAAGCATGATAGAACAATAGTTTCTATAAAACAAATCCACCGCCGTGCTCTAAAAGATATAAGTGAAGCACTAGAGCAAAAACTATATAGCTCAAAAGATATAAGTGAAGCACATAGAGTATTCTAACAATTTCCGAATCAAGTGTGTCTCTCTCAAAAGGTGTGTACAGAAAATATGATTGTGGCAAACTAACAAATAAAGACTCAAATAATACAAGACGCTCCAAGCAAAACACATATCATGTGGTGAATAAAAATATAGCTCCAAGTAAATTTATCGATGGATGAGGACGAAAGAGGGGATGCCTTCCGGGGGATCCCCAAGCTCTGGCTTTTAGGTGTCCTTAGATTATATTGGGGTGCGATGGGCATCCCCAAGCTTAGGCTCTTGCCACTCCTTGTTCCATACTCCATCAAATCTTTACCCAAAACTTGAAAACTTCACAACACAAAACTTAACAGAAAATCTCGTGAGCTCCGTTAGCGAAAGAAAATAAAACACCACTTCAAGGTACTGTAATGAACTAATTATTTATTTATATTGGTGTTAAACCTACTGTATTCCAACTTCTCTATGGTTTATAAAATATTTCACTAGCCATAGATTCATCAAAATAAGCAAACAACACACGAAAAACAGAATCTGTCAAAAACAGAATAGTCTGTAGTAATCTGTAACTAACGCAAACTTATGGAACACTAAAAATTCTACCAAAATTGGACGTCCTAGACAATTTGTTTATTGATCTTCTGCAATTGGAATCAATATTTTAGCACGTCCTGGTAATTTTTAACAATTGTTTTCGTGAACAGAAAGTTTCTGGAATTTTCAGCAAGATCAAATAACTATCATCCAAGAAGATCCTATAGGTTTAACTTGGCACAAACACTAATTAAAACACAAAAACAAATCTAACCAGAGGCTAGATCAAATATTTATTACTAAACAGAAGCAACAAGCAAAAAAACTAAAAATCAAATTGGGTTGCCTCCCAACAAGCATTATCGTTTAACGCCCCTAGCTAGGCATAAAAGCAATGATAGATCTACGTATTGCCATCTTTGGTAGGCAATCCATAAGTGTCTCTCATTATAGATTCATAAGGTAATTTAATTTTCTTTCTAGGAAAGTGTTCCATGCCTTTCCTTAATGGAAATTGGAATCTAATATTCCCTTCCTTCATATCAATGATTGCACCAATCGTTCCAAGGAAAGGTCTACAAAGAATAATAGGACATGAAGGATTGCAATCTATATCAAGAACAATAAAATCTACGGGCACATAATTCCTATTTGAAACAATAAGAACATCATTAATTCTTCCCATAGGTTTTTTAATAGTGGAATCCGCAAGGTGTAAATTTAAAGAGCAATCATCAAATTCGCGGAAACCTAACAAATCACACAAAGTTTTTGGAATCGTGGAAACACTAGCACCCAAATCACACAAAGCATAGCATTCATGATCTTTAATTTTAATTTTAATAGTAGGTTCCCACTCATCATAAAGTTTTCTAGGGATAGAAACTTCCAACTCAAGTTTTTCTTCATAAGATTGCACTAAAGCATCAACGATATGTTTGGTAAAAGCTTTATGTTGACTGTAAGCATGCAGAGAATTTAGCACGGATTGCAACAAGGAAATACAATATATCAAAGAGAAATTATCATAATTAAATTCCTTGAAATCCAAAATAGTGGGTTCATTGATATCTAAAGTTTTGACTTCTTCAATCCCACTTTTATCAATTTTTGCATCAAGATCTAAAAACTCCGAATTTTTGGAACGCCTTCTAGGTAAAGGTGGATCATATTCAGTCCCATCATTATCAAGATTCATATTGCAAAACAAAGATTTAATAGGGGACACATCAATAACTTTTAGATCTTCATCTTTATTCTCATAAAAATTAGAAGAACACGCTTTCACAAAGCAATCTTTCTTAGCACACATCCTAGCGGTTCTTTCTTTGCACTCATCAATGGAAATTCTCATGGATTTGAGAGACTCATTGATATCATGCTTAGGTGGAATAGATCTAAGTTTTAAAGAATCAACATCAAGGTAAATTCTATCAACGTTCCTAGCCAATTCATCAATCTTAGGCAATTTTTCTTCAAGCAAAGCATTGAAATTCTTTTGCGAATTCATAAATTCTTTAACACTAGTCTCAAATTCAGAGGGCATATTATTAAAATTTCCATAAGAGTTGTTGTAGGAATTACCATAATTATTAGAGGAATTACTAGGATACGGCCTAGGATTAAAGTTTTCTCTATACGCGTTGTTACCAAAATTATTCCTACCAACAAAATTCACATCCATAGATTCATTATTATTCTCAATCAAAGTAGACAAAGGCATATCATTAGGATCAGAGGAAACACTCTTAGTAGCAAATAATTTCATAAGTTCATCCATCTTTCCACTCAAAACATTAATTTCTTCTATCGCACACACTTTTTTATTAGTAGATCTTTCGGTGTGCCATTGAGAATAATTAACCATAATATTATCTAGGAGTTTAGTAGCTTCTCCTAAAGTGATTTCCATAAAAGTGCCTCCCGCGGCCGAATCTAAAAGGTTTCTAGAAGCAAAATTCAATCTGGCATATTTTTTTTGTATAATCATCCAAAGATTCAAACCATGAGTAGGGCAATTATGTATCATTAATTTCATTCTCTCCCAAGATTGTGCAACATGTTCATGATCAAGTTGCTTAAAATTCATAATGTCGTTTCTAAGAGAGATGATCTTAGCGGGAGGAAAATACTTAGAGATAAAAGCATCTTTGCACTTATTCCACGAATCAGTACTATTTTTAGGCAAAGACGAAAACCAAGCTTTAGCACGATCTCTAAGCAAAAAAGGAAATACTTCAATTTAACAATATCGTTGTCCACATCTTTCTTCTTTTGCATATCACACAAATCAACGAAGCTATTTAGATGGGTAGCAGTATCTTCACTAGGAAGGCTGGCGAATTGATCTTTCATGACAAGATTCAACAAAGCAGCATTAATTTCACAAGATTCAGTATCGGTAAGAGGAGCAATCGGAGTGCTAAGATAATCATTGTTGTTGGTATTGGTAAGGTCACACAATTTAGTATTGTCTTGAGCCATAGTGACAAGCAAGCAATCCAACACACGAGCAAACAGGAAGCAAGCGAAAAAAAGAGGCGAACGGAAAAAAGAGGGCGAATAAAACGGCAAGGGTGAAGTGGGGGAGAGGAAAACGAGAGGCAAATGGCAAATAATGTAATGCGAGGGATAAGAGTTTGTGATGGGTACTTGGTATGTTGACTTTTGCGTAGACTCCCCGGCAACAGCGCCAGAAATCCTTCTTGCTACCTCTTGAGCACTGCGTTGGTCTTTCCCTTGAAGAGGAAAGGGTGATGCAGTAAAGTAGCATAAGTATTTCCCTCAGTTTTGAGAACCAAGGTATCAATCCAGTAGGAGACCACGCTCAAGTCCCTCGCACCTACACAAACAAATAAGAACCTCGCAACCAATGCAAAAAGGGGTTGTCAATCCCTTCACGGTCACTTACGAGAGTGAGATATGATAAGATAATATTTTTTGGTATTTTTATGATAAAGAGAAATAAGATGCACAGTAAAATAAAAGGGCAATAGAAATAGCTAAGTGTTGGAAGATTAATATGATGGAAAATAGACCCGGGGGCCATAGGTTTCACTAGTGGCTTCTCTCAAGAGCATAAGTATTACGGTGGGTGAACAAATTACTGTCGAGCAATTGATAGAATTGAGCATAGTTATGAGAATATCTAGGTATGATCATGTATATAGGCATCACGTCCGTGACAAGTAGACCGACTCCTGTCTGCATCTACTACTATTACTCCACACATCGACCGCTATCCAGCATGCATCTAGAGTATTAAGTTCATGAAAACAGAGTAACGCCTTAAGCAAGATGACATGATGTAGAGGGATAAATTCATGCAATATGATAAAAACCCATCTTGTTATGCTCGATGGCAACAATACAATACGTGCCTTGCTGCCCCTACTGTCACTGGGAAAGGACACCGCAAGATTGAACCCAAAGCTAAGCACTTCTCCCATTGCAAGAAATATCAATCTAGTAGGCCAAACCAAACTGATAATTCGAAGAGACTTGCAAAGATAACCAATCATACGTAAAAGAATTGAGAGAAGATTCAAATATTGTTCATAGATAATCTTGATCATAAACCCACAATTCATCGGTCCTGACAAACACACCGCAAAAGAAGATTCCATCGAATAGATCTCCATGAGAATCATGGAGAACTTTGTATTGAGATCCAAAGAGAGAGAAGAAGCCATCTAGCTAATAACTATGGACCCGAAGGTCTGAGGTAAACTACTCACACATCATCGGAGAGGCTATGGTGTTGATGTAGAAGCCCTCTGTGATCAATGCCCCCTCCGGCAGGACGCCGGAAAAGGCCCCAAGAGGGATCTCATGGGTACAGAAGGTTGCGGCGGTGGAATTAGGTTTTCGTGGATGCCTCTGTTGGTTTGGGGGTACGTAGGTATATATAGGAGGAAGAAGTACCTCGGTGGAGCAACGTGGGCCCCACGAGGGTGGAGGGCGCCTGGGGAGGGGGTAGGTGCGCCCCCTGCCTCGTGCTCTCCTTGTTGCTTTCTTGACGTGGACTCCAAGTCCTCTGGATCACGTTTGTTCCGAAAATCACGTTCCCGAAGGTTTCATTCCGTTTGGACCCCATTTGATATTCTTTTTCTGCGAAACACTGAAATAGGCAAGAAAACAGCAATTTGGGCTGGGCCTCCAGTTAATAGGTTAGTCCCAAAAATAATATAAAAGTGTATAATAAAGCCCATTAAACATCCAAAACAGAATATAATATAGCATGGAACAATAAAAAATTATAGATACGTTGGAGACGTATGAAGCACCGGTCCACCCACATATCCAATTGTCAATGTACCGAACATGAATTAAACCAACATGATGAAAGTGACTAGATGAAAATCCCGTGTACCCTCAAGAACACTTTGCTTATCATAAGAGATCGTTTTGTCCTGTCCTTTGCCTCAAAAGGATTGGGCTACCTCGCTGCACTTTTGTTACTACTATCGTTACTTGCTCGTTATAAAATATCTTGCTATCAGACTACCCAGTTACTTAAAATTTCAGCACTTGCAGACATTACCTTACTGAAAACTACTTGTCATTTCCTTCTGCTCCTCGTTGGGTTCGACACTCTTACTTATCGAAAAGAGCTACAATTGATCCCCTATACTTGTGGGTCATCAAGGGTATTTTCTGGCACCATTGCCGGGGAGTGAAGCGCCTTTGGTAAGTGGAATTTCGTAAGGAAACATTTATATAGTGTGCTGAAATTTATCATCACTTGTTACTATGGAAAACAATCCTTTGAGGGGTTTGTTCGGGGTATCTTCACCTCGTCCGGAACCACAATTAGCTACCCCTCAACCTACTGCACCTACTGAAAATATTGAATATGAAATTCCTTCGGGTATGGTAGAACAACCGCTAGCTAATCCTTATGCAGGAGATGGAACCGAACATCCTGATATGCACTTGATATATCTAGAACAAATTTCTGGATTGTTCAAGCTTGCAGGTTTACCCAAAGATGAAGTTATGAAAAAGGTTTTCCCTTTATATTTGAAGGGAAAAGCATTGGCATGGTATAGGTTATGCGATGATATTGGATCTTGGAATTGGAATCAATTGAAATTGGAGTTGCACCAAAAAAATTATCCTATGCATCTAGTTCATCGTGATCGGAATTATATATATAATTTTTGGCCTCGTGAAGGAGAAAGTATCGCTCTAGCTTGGGGGAGGCTTAAGTCAATGTTATATTCATGCCCCAATCATGAGCTCTCAAGAGAAATTATTATCCAGAACTTTATGCTCGGCTTTCTCGTAATGATCAAATCATGCTTGATACTTCTTGTGCTGGTTCTTTTATGAAGAAGATTATTGAATTCCGGTGGGATCTTTTGGAAAGAATTAAATTCAACTCTGAAGATTGGGAAGTCGAAAAAGGTAAAGAGTCAGGTATTAAACTTAAGTATGATTGTGTTAAATCTTTTATGGATACCGATGCTTTTCAAAAGTTTAGCACTAAATATGGACTTGACTCTGAGATAGTAGCCTCCTTTTGTGAATCATTTGCTACTCATGTTGATCTCCCTAAAGAGAAGTGGTTTAAATATCACCCACTATTAAAGAAGAAATCAAAGAACTGGTACCAGTTAAAAAAGAAACTATACTTTACAATATTGATCTAGTTGTTCCTACTGCTTATATTGAGAAACCACCTTTCCCTGCTAGGATAAAAGAACATGCTAAAGTTTCAACTGTGGTCAACAAAAGCTATATTAGAACACCTAAACATGATGAACAAATTAAAGTAGAACCTAGTATTGCTATGGTTAAAGATCTCTTGGAAGAAGATATGGATGGACATGTTATTTACTTCTCTGGAGAAGCTGCTACAATTGCCAAACTTGATAAAAAGGATAAACATAGACCTGTTGTTGGCATGCCCGTTGTCTCAGTTAAAATAGGAGATCACTGTTATCATGGTTTATGTGACATAGGTGCTAGTGTGAGTGCTATTCCTTACACTTTATATCAAGAAATTATGAATGACATAGCACCCGCAGAGATAGAAGACATTGATGTTACTATTAAAATTACTAATAGAGACAGTATATCACCAATTGGGATTATTAGAGATGTTGAAGTCTTGTGTAGGAAAATAAAATACCCTACTGATTTTCTTGTTCTTGGTTCCCCACAAGATGAATTTTGCCCCATTATCTTTGGTAGACCTTTCTTGAACACCATTAATGCTAAGATAGATTGTGAGAAACAAACTGTCGGTGTTAGTTTTGGTGATGAGTCTCATGAGTTTAATTTTTCCAAGTATAGTAGAAAGCTTCATGAAAAAGAATTGCCTAGTAAGGATGAATTAATTGGTCTTGCTTCTATTGCTGTACCACCTATTGATCCTTTAGAACAATATTTGCTAGACCATGAAAATGATTTTCATATGCATGAAAGAAATGAAATAGATAAGATTTTCTTTGAACAACGTCCTCTACTTAAACACAATTTGCCTATTCAAACTTTAGGAGGTTCTCCTCCACCTAAAGGTGGTCCTATGTTTGAATTAAAACAATTGCCAGACACTTTAAAATATGCTTATCTTGATGAAAATGAGATATATCCTGTTGATACGTCTCCGTCGTATCTATAATTTTTTATTGTTTCATGCCAATATTATACAACTATTACATACTTTTGGCAACTTTTTATATGATTTATTGGACTAACCTATTGATCCAGTGCCCAGTGCCAATTCCTATTTTCTGCATGTTTTTTGTATCGCAGAGTATCCATATCAAACTAAGTCCAAATGCAATAAAATTTCACGAAGAATTATTTTGGAATATATGTGATTTTTTGGAGTTGGAATCACCGCAAACGGAGGCCCGACGTGGGCACAACCCACCAGGGCGCGGTCCCGGAGCCAGGCGTGGCGTGGCGGGTTGTGCCCACCTCCTACTTCGGTTGGAGCTCTACTTCGTGCGCAAGGAATCTTATATCCGGAAAAAAGTCGTGTTAAAATCCCAGTGCAATCGGAGTTACGGATCTCCGGGAATATAAGAAACAGTTTTCGGCCAGATCTGGGGAACGCGAAACAGAAGAGAACAGAGAGGGAGATCCAATCTCGGAGGGGCTCCTGCCCCTCCGACGCCATAGGAGACCATGGACCAGAGGGGGAATTCTCCTCCCCATCTAGGGGGAGGCCATGGATAAAGAAGAAGTAGGGGGGCTCTCTCCCCCTCGCTTCCGGTGGCGCTGGAGTGCCGTCGGGGCAACGATCTACATCAACAATCTTGCTACTGTCAACACCAACTTTATGCCCCTCTATGCAGCGTTGTAACACCTCTTCCCCCCGCTGTAATCTCTACATAAACATGGTGCTCAACTCCATATATTATTTCCCAATGATCTATGGTTATCCTATGATGTTTGAGTAGATACGTTTTGTCCTATGGGTTAATCGTGATCTTGGTTGGTATGATTGTATATTTTATTTATGGTGCTGTCCTACAGCGCCCTCCGTTCTCGCGCAAACGTGAGGGGCCCCCGCTGTAGGGTCTTGCAATATGTTCATTGTTCGCTTATGGTGGGTTGCGAGAGTGACAGAAACTTAAACCCGAGTAACTGGGGTATGACGTATGGGAGTAAAGAGGACTTGATACTTAATGCTATGGTTGGGTTTCACGACCTTAATGATCTTTAGTAGTTGCGGATGCTTGCTAGGGGTCCAATCATATGTGCATACGATCCAAGTAGAGAAAGTATGTTAGCTCATGCCTCTCCCTCATATAAAATTACAAGAATGATCCATGTAGAGAAGCATGAGCTAACATACTTTCTCTACTTGGCTCATATGCACTTATGATTGGAACTCTAGCAAGCATCCGCAACTACGAAAGATCATTAAGGTCGTGAAACCCAACCATGGCATTAAGAATCAAGTCCTCTTTATTCCCATACGTCATACCCCACCTACTCGGGTTTAAGTTTCTGTCACTCTTGCAACCCACCATAAGCGAACCATGAACATATTGCAACAACCTACAGCGGGGCCCCCTCACGTTTGCGCGAGAATGGAGGGCACGGTAGGAAACCACCATAAATAAAATATACAATCATACCAACCAAGATCATGATTAACGCACAGGACAAAACGGATCTACTCAAACATCATAGGATAACCATAGATCTTTGGGAAATAATATATGGAGTTGAGCACCATGTTCAAGTAGAGATTACAACAGGGGGAAGAGGTGTTGCACCGCTGCATAAAGGAGGAGAAAGTTGGTATTGACGGTAGCAAGATTGTTGATGTAGATCGCCATGTCGATCGTTGCCCCCGGTGGCACTCCGGCGCCACCGGAAGCGAGGGGGAGAGAGCCCCCCTCCTTCTTCTTCCTTGGCCTCCCCCTAAATGGGAGGAGGGATCCCCCTCTGGTCCATGGCCTCCATGGCGGCGGAGGGGCGGGAGCCCCTCCGAGAATGGATCTCCCTCTCTGTTCTCTTCTGTTTCGCGTTCCCTAGATCTGGCCGGAAATCGTTTCTTATATTCCCGGAGATCCCTAACTCCGATTGTGCTGAGATTTTTATACGATTTTTTTCCGGATATAAGCTTCCTTGCGCCTGAAGTAGAGGTCCAACCAACGTTCGAGGAGGGCACAACCCACCACCGCACGCCAGGGGCCTCTGGCGCGCCCTGGTGTCTTGTGGGCTGTGTGGGCCTCCGTTTGCGGTGATTCCAACTCCGAAAAATCACATATATTAAAAAATAATTCTCCGTGAAATTTTATTGCATTTGGACTTCGTTTGATATGGATACTCTGCGATACAAAAAACATGTAGAAAACAGGAACTGGCACTTGGCACTGGATTAATAGGTTAGTCCAATAAATCATATAAAAAGTTGCCAAAAGTATGTGAAAGTGATATAATATTGGCATGAAACAATCGAAAATTATAGATAGACGGAGACGTATCAGCATCCCCAAGCTTAATTCCCGCTTGTCCTCGAGTAGGTAAATGATAAAAAATATAATTTTTGATGTGGAATGCTACCTAGCATAAACATGATCATATGTCTAGTCATGGCATGAATATTAAGACAGAAGTGATTCGAAGCAATAGTCTATAATTTGACATAAAGACATCAATACTCAAGCATCCCAACAAACAATCATGTCTTTGAAAATATCAACGCTAAAGAAAGCTATCCCTAAAAAATCATATAGTCTTGTCATGCTCTGTCTTCTTAACACAAAGTATTTATCATGCGCAACCCCGATGACAAGCCGAGCAATTGGATCATGCTTTTTAACGCGCTTTAGATTTTCCAACCCTCACACAATACATGAGCGCAAGCCACGGATGTAGCACTATGGGTGGAATAGAGTATAATGATAGGGGTAAATATAGAGAAGACAAAAAGTAAGAAAGTCTCACATCGATGCGGTTAACCAATGGGCTATGGAGATCCCATCAGTTGATATCAACGTGGGGAGTAGGGATTGCCATGCAACGAATTCACTAAGAGCTATAAGTGTATGAAAAGCTCAATATGAAAACTAAGTGGGTGTGCATCTAATCCTCTAATGAAAAATTCCCACTAGTATATAAAAGTGACAACATAGGAGACTCTCCATATGAAAAACATGGTGCTACTTTGAAGCACAAATGTGGTAAAGGGTACTAACAATGCCCCTTCTCTCTTTGTTTACTATTATTCTTTTTTCTTTTTTTTCTTTTTTTCTTTTTCTTTTTTTCTTTCTTTTTCTTCTTTATTTTTATTTTTTCTCTCTCATTGTCCGGAGTCTCGTCCCGACTTGTGGGGGAATCATAGTCTCCATCATCCTTTCCCCACTGGGGCACTGCTCTAAAAATGAATAACGATGATCATCACACTTCTATTTACTTAAAACTCAAAAGAAATAAAAATTGCAACTCGATTACTATGACAAAATATGACTCTATATGAATGCCTCTGGCATGTATCAGGATGTGCAATGATCTAGCGTAACATGTATGAAAAATGATGAACGTTGGCTGAGCCACAACTACTATGTCAGCTATGTGATCATGCAAAGCAATATGACAATGAATGCTCAAGTCATCAAACGGAAGCGGTGGAAGTTGCATGGCAATATATCTCAGAATGGCCATGGAAAAGCCAACATAGGTAGGTATGGTGGCTGTTTTGAAGAAGATATAATAAGGCTTATGTGTGATAGAGCATATCATATCATAGGGTTTGGATGCACCGGCGAAGTTTGCACCACGTCTCGAGGTGAGAAAGGGCAATGCACGGTACCGTAGAGGCTAGAAAATTGCGAAAAGGTAAGAGTGCGTATAATCCATGGACTCACATTAGTCATAAAGAACTCATATACTTATTGCAAAAGTTTATTAGCACTCGAAGCAAAGTACTACTACGCATGCCCCTAGGGGGATAGATTGGTAGGAAAAGACCATCGCATGTCCCCGACCGCCACTCATAAGGAAGACAATCAATAATTAATCATGCTCCAACATCATAGCATAACGAGAGACTATACGTGCATGCTTCGGGAATCACAAACCTTAACACCAATATTCTTACTAACCACAACCGTTTACTAGTACCTCCCACATATTATCATCTCTATATTGCAAAACTATTGCAAGGAATCAAACATATCATATTCAGTGATCCATAAGTTTTATGTAGGATTTTATGACTAACCATGCAATTGACCAATTCCTTTTGACTCTCCAAATAGATATAAGTGAAGCATGAGAGTTTAATTCTTTCTACAAAAGATCATGCTCTAACAAATATAAGTGAAGCAGAAGAGCATTCTTCAAACAACGGTTTTCTATGTGAAGAGAAGCAAGCAATCCAAACCTCAAATAATATAAGTGAAGCACATGAAGCATTCTATAAGGCCATACTCAAAAGATATAAGTGAAGTGCAATGAGCATTCTATAAATAAACCATGGACTATCTCATACCAGCATGGTGCATAAAAGAAAAATGAAAAATAAATGCAAAAGACACTCCAAGATTTGCACATATCGCATGAACGAAACGAATCCGAAAACATTCTGATACTTGTTGAAGAAAGATGGGATGCCTTCCAGGGCATCCCCAAGCTTAGACGCTTGAGTTTCCTTGAATGTTTACTTGGGTTGCCTTGGGCATCCCCAAGCTTGAGCTCTTTCCTCTCCTCCTTCTCCTCATATCGAGACCTCCTCGATCTTTGATCACTTCATCCACACAAAACTCAAATGGAAAGTTCGGTAATATCCGTTAGTATAATAAAGCAAATCACTACTCTAAGTACTGTTGCAAAACAATTCATATTTTGTTTTTGCATTGTAGCTACTTTAATATAACTTTTCCATGGCTTATACCACTGATAAAAATCGATAGTTTCATCAAAACAAGCAAACAATGCATCAAAAACAGAATCTGTCTTAAACAGGACAGTCTGTAGTAATCTGAGCATTCACCATACTTATGGTACTCCAAAAATTCTGAAACAATTAGGAAGAATACATATTTTGTATATCAAGACAGTGCAAAAGGTTTCAGAACCATTTGACGTTCCAGTAAAAAATGTAAAATCACGCACTACAGCCAAAGTTTCTGTTTTGCACCGCACAAACCAACAAGCAATCTAAACATCCTAAAGGCAAACCTTGGCACATTATTTTTATAATACAATGGAATTGTACAAGGGGATAATTATTTTTGTTGAACATTTTCTGTAATTAAGATTCACAAAGTTTCCATGGGCATGAACAAAGTTCAAGGCATGCTCCTGCTTCCATGGTGCTCGTCTATCTCACTTTCACTTTTCTTTTTGTGAAGTTTTAAGTTCCCCTCTATATTTTTTTGTTTTTAAACTTTATAAAAGCACTCAACAGAAATAAATGACTCTCTAAAACTTCCGGGTTGTCTCCCTAGCAGCGCTTTCTTTAAAGCCATTAAGCTAGGCATACAGTGCTCAAGTAATGGATCCACCCGGATCCCAAGGTATATCAAAGCCAATTTAAATTAACAATGATTTGGCATTTAGTAGTGAGCACAAAGCAACATATATGAAGCAATGACGAAGTCTAACTCTCTTCCTACGCATCGGCATGTCATACAAGAACAATTTATAAACATCAAGTACAGGCCAATACATAGCATAAGCAGTTTCTTGCAATTTTTTCATGTTGGAAACATAGAGAGGTGGAGATATAGTTCCTCTCTCATAATAATTGGAAGTTGGAGCAGCAAGCACATGCATATTATATTCATCAAAATCATCATGTGTAGCGGTAAAAGGCAACCCATCAATATAATCCTTAACAAGTGCAAACTTCTCCAATATAGTGTAGTTTGGAGAATTCAAAAAGATAATAGGACTATCATGTGTGGGTGCAATAGCAACAATTTCATGGTTAACATAAGGAACAATAGAAAGTTCATCTCCATAAGCATCATTCATATTGGCATCTTGGCCATAAGCATAGCAAGCATCATCAAAAAGGGATATTTCAAACGAATCAATGGGATCATAGCAATTATCATGGCAATCATCCTTCGGTAAGAATGAATGGAAATTAAGTAATGTATGAGTTGAAGAGTTACTCTCATTATAAGGTGGGCATGGGTAGCTAATTTGATCTTCCTCCTTTTGTTCTTCGCTCTCCTCATCATCTTTTTCATCCAATGAGCTCACAGTTTCATCAATTTCTTCTTCCATAGACTCCTGCAAAATATTAGTCTCTTCTTGGACAATGGAGAATTTCTCAATAAATTCATCAATATCGGAATTGTATTTATAATTATCATAGCAATATTTAAGGATGGCAAAATTTTCGGGTCTATAAACATCATCATCAAAAGCTTCATATTTTTCAAACAAAGATTTAATTTCATAAGCACCCTTAAAAGCAACAAATTCTTCTATTCTTTCCACATCATAGTAATGATATATACCTCTAGCATAAGAATCCAAGGTTTCATTATCATTAAATTCACATGAAAAGGGAAGATGTGGAGCGTTCATCCTAGAGCAACAAGTAAAATCATATCTCTGACATAAATCCCAAGCGTACCATTGCAACATTCCAATTTGATCCCATAAAAGTTTCCCTTTTTGTGTCAAGCGATAATCCCTAAAGTATTCACGTTGATCCAACGTTACTCCCATTATCAACTTGAATTGGATTTTCTCAGGATTATCAAAGTAGTGCATAATATCTTTAACATAACGAGCATCGAGGGTTTTAGGAGGTTCCCCACTCCATGAGTAGCAAGTACAACTAATTTTTTTGGTGTTTCATGTTCCATATCCATAACTAAAGATAGAGAACAACTTAGAATATGAAATAAAAACTACTTAGTGATAAAGCAAAAAAGCACACACGAGAATATTCACCCCATGCTATTGCTCCCCGGCAATGGCGCTAGAAAAAGGTCTTGATAACCCACAAGTATAGGGGATCAATTGTAGGCTACTTCGGTAAGTAAGAGTGTCGAACCCAACGTGGAGTTGAAGGTAGAACAAATATTCCCTCAAGTTCTATCGACCACCGATACAACTCTACGCACGCTTGACGTTTGCTTTAGTGGAAACAAGTATGAAACTATTTTGCAATGATAAAACTACGAGTACTTTGCGAGAATAAAACTACGAATAAATTGCAAGGTAATAAAAGTGGATAGCTTTTGTCAACAAGCAAGTCATTTGTCCCTAGGCAATCGATAACAAGTACCGGTAATCATTCTTGTAATTTTATATGAGGGAGAGGCATGAGCTAACATACTTTCTCTACTTGGATCATATGCACTTAAGATTGGAACTCTAGCAAGCATCCGCAACTACTAAAGATCATTAAGGTCGTGAAACCCAACCATAGCATTAAGTATCAAGTCATCTTTATTCCCATACGTCATACCCCACCTACTCAGGTTTAAGTTTCTGTCACTCTCGCAACCCACCGTAAGCGAACCATGAACATATTGCAACACCCTACAGCGGGGGCCCCTCACGTTTGCGCGATGTCGGATCACGGGTTCCGGCAAAACCCTTAAGGTTCGAACTCTAGGGTGCGCGCGAAGTTCTTTCCCCCCTATCGATCCGCGTCGTAACTGGATAAGATCTCGCGGACGAACTCGACGAACTCACAATCACAGAAGACACGAGATTTATACTGGTTCGGGCCACCGTTGTGGTGTAATACCCTACTCCAGTGTGGTGGTGGTGGATTGCCTCTTGGGCTGATGATGAACAGTACAAGGGGAAGAACAACCTCCTGAGGTTGAGGTGTTCTTGTGCTTAGCGAACTTGTGTATGTGGATTTGCTCAGCTCGGGCTTGCTTGTGAACTCTCTACTCGATGCCTTCTACGGTGGTGGCTAGTTCTACTTATATAGGCCCTGGTCCTCTCCCCAAATATTGAGCGGGAAGGGAGCCAACAACGGCCAATTTGAAAGGGGACAGCTAGTACAGCTTATCCTGACAAAAGCAGTCTTCGCCTGCAAAAGGCTCTGGTGGTGACGCCGCCTTGGGCTCCATGGTGACCTCCATCTTGCCGTCCTGCTGGTCTTGGTCTCGTTGCACTGATATGGAAACCTTTGCTTGATGCATCGGTACCCTGCGCCTGCGCTTGCCTCCTTAGCACCAAAGGGGAAACAAGGACACTGTGCGCGCTGGCGCCCGCCTGGTCTCGATCGTCATGGCTCACGTCACGAGAACATCGCGAGGTTTTCCTTGCCTTGATCTCTCCGCCCCTCGCGAGCCCGCCTGGTTAGGCCGCTCCTAAGGAGGTCTTGTGTCGTCCGCCTCGCGAGGCTTGGCCCCTCGCGAGGGTCTTGAATGCCTTGTTGATTAGGGATGGCAACGGGGCCCCATACCCGCCAAACCCGTGGGGATTTCATCTATTAGGGGGTGGGGATGGGCGAAAAACATCCCCATGGGGATATTTACCAAACTATTTTATTCCCCATAGGGTACAACGGGGATGGGGACGATACCCTATTCCCCAGACCCAATACCCATCGGGGACCCAGTTAGTAACTGTGATACTGCGGTCAACCTTAAAATATTCACAAACAAACTTGCGAAAACAAAAAAAGCTCTAAAAAAACCTTAAACCTATCTCACATCTTCACCTCAGCTGCCACCATGACCAAGAAGTCAATACGACCTAGATAGGCATTAGCAGGACAAGGTAAACACCATGTATGTATGTTGATTATAGGGTGTGATATTATGTATATGAGTATTTGTTTATGGGGATGGGGACCCTAATGGGGCCCCGTTCCACAGTGGGGCATGGGTATGGGAAAATTTCATCCCCAGTCATGTAAACGGGGATGGGGATGGGCTGATAGGGAATAGATGGGGATGGGGATGTTGTAGGTATCCCCATAGGGGATTGTCCCCATTGCCATCCCTATTGTTGATGAAGTGGGCCGTACAGGCCTACTAGCACAGCCACGCCGTGGGCCGCAGGCAGGCAAGTCTGGGGACCCCCGTTCCAAGAACGCCGACAGTAGCCCCCGGGCGCGCTCGGGCTTGGCTTCGAGGCGAAGCCAAAGGTCAAGTGCGGAGCGCCGCGGGCCCCAAAAGCCTGCGGCCTTGGTCGACATGTGGCGGTTGATTGGACGTGGGTGTCTCCACTTCCCCACGCTGCCTTGGAATTCGCCTGGCTCTGCGGCCCCCGCAACCTACACAGTTATTCTTCCATCGCCCGCGCCATCCTTCCCCGATTCCTCTGCTTCCCCGAGACTCTGCTCCTCCCCCCCAATCTGGCCTGCGCTCCGCCCACTCCATCGCCATGGCGCCGAAACAAGCTGACAAGGGGAAGAAGCCTCTATCTTCTGCCGGCGCGCCTTCGGCCGTCGAGCCCACGGTTGGCCGATCGCTGGTGCTCAATGATGAGGCCATGGGCAAGGTGTGCCCCATGCTCGCCTCCAGTTTCAATGAGTGGGGGGAGAGGGCTGCTTGGCCTGCGTCTCGCGCTCGTATTGATCGGGCAGCCACCGAGGTCCCACTCTTCATCGATGCTCTTTGGCTAGCCTGGTTCCCCCTTTCTCCGCCTTCTTCAACACGGTGCTTGAACATTACCAGAACCACATGCTGCACCTCGACCCCCAATCAGTGACTCTTCTCGCCGTCTTCGCCTTTGTGTGTGAGGCCATGGTGGGCATTGCCCCTTCCGTGGACCTTCTCCGTCATTTCTTCTCATTGCATCTGACGGATCCACGACAAAGCTCGGGGTGTGCGAGCTTCCAGGCTGTGGCCGCGACAGCAGGCGCGGGGATCGACTTCGAGCTTCCTCTATCCACGAGCGAGTTTCAGACACGGTGGGTATTTGTCGACGCCAGGGTGCTCAGCCCTCTGCTCCATTCCCCGTCAGCACCTACCGTTCCCATCTCCGGTTGGGGTCATGAGCGGCTTGCGAGCCCCTGCCTTGTCCTCGTCTGGTTCAGGATGAAGAGGCTGAAGGACAGCGGCGTGACCGCACCCATGGTGGTGAAGGAGTTCGTCAGGCACCGAGTCGCTCAGCTTCAGCGCCACTCCCGCCCGATGTGGGCCTTGCTCAACAGTCAGGACCACATGAGACTTCAGGAGTTCGGGCTTCCTCTTGAGATGCGGCAAACTGTGCTTGAGGTCCTGACGGGTGTCGCATCGCCGGACGACATGCCCGGGAGGAGCTGTCTGCTGTACCGCTGCAAGAACAAGGCAGAGTTTGTGGAGCACATGCCTTCCTTTGATGAGTGGGGGCTGTGCCCAGTCGGCCTAGTGGGGCCTCGCGAGAATCCCGTCAACATGGTTCCCTTCTTCGTCGCTGGCGCCGAGCTCGCCCCGGATGTGGATGCAGGAGGGCGAGCACCATCGAAGGCTGGTGGCTCGAATGCTGAGGTGTAGATGCCGCCTGGGGCTCCTGGGGCGTCGTCCTCAGGAACTCATGATTCTTCCTAGGGGGTGTCGGTCGGAGAGACGATGCAGCACACGGCTCCCGAGGCCAGGGCTCCGGAGGCCTCGGGAGGTCGCGGTGGGACGACACTCGACTGCTCTCTGCAGCCCTGCGCCCCTGAAGTTGTCCCCTTGAGCTCTTCTCCAGCTTCACCCTGTGCCGGCCGCCACGTCCAACGCTTTGGTCGGCTTTGCATGGACTTTGAGGAGCTCCGAAAGAGGAAGGGACCCCTGAGCAGCAGCGGTATCTTCGGGCCGTTGAAGCGAAGGAAGTACATCGTCGTCGACGAGTAAGTACTGTACCTTAGTGATTTCTTGAGTGCTGCTTTCCTTCCCGATGGTGGTCCTTCAGGGTTCCTTCCGCCAAGGCCGTTGCATCTCTTGAGGAGCAGCCTCCTCTTTCCTCGACTCCCCAGCTGGCCTCGAGCGCCCAGAGCCTGAATGCTGTCCCTGGAGCAGGGTCGGTTGGAGAGGTGCACTTGCCTCCATAGTGCTTTGAATCTACGGTCTCGTCGTCCTTCCTCACGGTCTGGCGTGGAGCTTGGCGGGCGTGCCCAGGGCCCCTCCTCCGGTCATGGACAGCGGCTGCCTGGCTTTGGTCTTTGGCTCCTCTTCAGGCAGTGGGCCCCGTCTAGTTCGGCCCTCTCGCAAGGTACGGCTGGCGCCTGGGGCAGCGCCAGCCCCCAGCCCCCTGCTGAGAGGGGGCGCACGGCTCCAAGCTTCACCCGCAGCCCCTGCGGCGGAGGGCGAGATGGGACGTGCGCTTGAGTTCGAGCATGGGCGGAGCGTTGTTCGTCATGAGCTCTTCTAGTAGGCGGTGGGCGCGATGAACCGACTCGGTGAAGAGCTCGCGGGTGTCGACGCGCGCCTTGAGGCTGAGGGTCTTCGGCTGGCGGAGGAACGATGCAAGATGAAGTTGGCCTTCAACCTTGGTCGTTACCAGCGAGATCTTGATAACGCGAAGGCCGAGGCATCCCTCAAGGTTTCCCGTGAAGCTTGCTCCCGAGCTTTGGAGGAGGCTCGCGAGGCTGACAACCGTCGTGAGGCCGCAGAGAAGTGCACGTGGGAGCTCCAGGCCTGGAGTGCATCCTTGGAGCAGCAGGTTGAGGCGCGCAAAGCTGCCCTTGCGTCAATGAGGGGGCACCTGCCGAGGAGGAAGAGATCCAGAAGCTTGAGGAGGCGATGGCGTTGGAAGCTGTGGAACGCAGCCTCGAGCTAGAGCGGTTGGAGACGAGGGAGCGCCAGGTCGTCCAAGCGGAGGACGCCGTCGATGCGCGCGAGGCCAGAGCTCAGGAGGAGTTTGATCGCTGGGTGGCCGAGGCTCGTGCGGATATCGAGGGTAGGTATGACTTGAGGTTGAAGCTTGCGGGGACGGAGGATGTGGGCAGGGCCGCCGCCCTCACGCCCAAGCTGGCGGAAGTGGAGAGGCGCGAGGAGGCTACGGCAGCCGCCCTAGTCACAGCGTAGGTGGAATCGCCCTCTGCCCGTGCCGAGCTGCTCTCTCTTCAGAAGCGGGTTGATGACGCCGAGTCCGTTTCGCGGCAGAATAAGGAGGAAGTGCTTCAGCGGCGGACGCTGGAGCGTGAGCATGCCCCCATGCTCCAGGACCTCAGGACCAGGGCCAACGCGGCGCTGGGCCACGTCTGCGATGATAATGCTCCGCATCCACACTCGAATGACTATGCCAGTCACCTGCGCTTCTTTGCCGACGTGGTGACGTGCCTGGGAGCCCAGTCTGATAGAGCTCG
Source organism: Triticum aestivum (assembly GCF_018294505.1). Lineage (NCBI taxonomy): Eukaryota > Viridiplantae > Streptophyta > Magnoliopsida > Poales > Poaceae > Triticum > Triticum aestivum. Next base: position 469,341,770 of record NC_057814.1, on the reverse strand, counting down.
CCAGCTTGTGGAAGATAGAAGTCGGGGCCTGCTCGGGCGCGTGTTCTCCCGTGTCTTCAGCCATCTTCGGAACACCTTCCGTGACTTTGACTTCGACGCCGCGATTGCCCCCGTACCGCACGCCATCCGCGGCGACTTGGCGCGGTGGGTGGAGGACAACGTGGATGCGCTGGTCAGAGCCTTCGCCTCTGAAGACGACGCGGTGGTGGTCGCTGCAGACGAAGGCGATGTGGTTGACGATGGCGATGCCGGCGTCAGTGAAGGTGCAGGCGACACCAACGATGGTGACAGCGACGCCAGCGGTGCGTCCGAAGACGACGTGGAGGATGCGGCGAGCGACATATCTGGCTAATCCCATGTTCCCTTACTATTTTACCCTGTATGCAAAAACTTGGGTGTGGCCCCAAAAGATTGTGAGAGTATTTTGAGAGGGGGAGCCCCTCATGTAAACAAATTGCAATTTTTACTCTTCTATGCTAAGCCGAGTGTGCGCCTTCGTGGATCCATGAGTCTGGCGGCAAGTTTTGCCGTCGCAGCCTACCTTAGCTGAGGCGGGCCCTGAACTGGATTGTAAGGTCGTGAGTTGCAGCGGAGCTCCTGAAGGCTCTGCTGATCCGCCCGAGAGGGCCTCGCGAGGATCTGGCACCGACCGGCGCGCGTGGTGCATGTGCCGCGCCCAGCCCTGCTCGCGAGGGGCCTGCGAGGGGGAGGCAACGAGCGCGAGCTTCAGAGCAAGGCAAGAACCAGATGGCAAGAAATTGCTTGAACAAGAAAAGGCACCACCCGCGTGCATCGAGAAAAATCCAACTTCAGCTTAAATTCAAATCCAGAAGGCAAGGCTACAGAAAAGGGATCCAAAGCAAATGGCCGCGTCCGGCACCTAGTCTAATCTTCTGGTGTTTAGGTCTTCTCACCAGTGCGGAGCTAAGTGCTGCCACTAGGGTGTGGGAGGGAGCCCCCGAGGCCCGAGGGCGGCTCTCCGGAGACTCCAGGGCGTGTACAGCCCCACTCATTATTACGTGAGAGTGTCACGGGCGGTGATCTTCACAGGCGTGAGCCTTACTTCATATCGCCAAACGAGGGCCCCGCCTTGCGCCTCCCTCGGCCACCGTTGGGGGCGACCGGTAACCAGGACGCCACCAAAGGGGCAAAGGGGACGCTAGCGGCGCCCTCGGCGACCACAGGTCCTCTGCCGGGGGTAGGCTTTTCAGCACCTCCCCAGCAGAGGGCCTACCTCCGGGGGGCACCTTGCTCCGTGCGACACGGGGAGGGATCTGGCTCCCGACCCCTCTCCTGGGTCGTCCTCTGGCGTGTACTCCTGGTCTATCATGCGGGGCACATAGGCCTCCGAGGCCGCTGCCTCGAAGACCTCGCCGAAGTGCCCCATGCTCCATGTTGCTCGGCCCATCATGCTATCCTGAGGATGGCAGGGCGGTGCTCTGATGGGGCCATACGCAGCAACACTTGTGCCCGCACCCATCTGGGGTGCTGTGGGCGCGGTGGGGCGCCCTCCTTCGTGGGTCATGTTGATGTCGACGAGGCCCCCGGTTGCGCCCGTGAACACGCGTGCGTGGCGAGGCCCGCCGTGGGACCCGGCCGTCGCCTGAGGCGTGAGCTGATAGTAGAAGGGCGTCACTCCCGAGGCCGCTGCGTCCAGCAGCTCGGCGACACGTTCCAGCGGCGCATCTCAGCCGCTCTCCATCAGTCGGCACCGCAGCAGCTCTCGCGCCACCGTGAGTGCTTCCCGCATGTTCGCCTGCTCCCGCCGGGTGTGTGGCGCCGTCGCTGCGGCGTGCCTTGCGGCCCTTGCGCAGCTCGCGCTTGTCATGGAGTAAGGGTGGACGGTGCCTGGCCGCGCCGTCCGTGCCCGGCAGCGTTGGGTGGCGCCCGTGACGCCTGGAGCGCGAGGTTGAGGACTTCCTAGGCAGGCGGCGCCGCCCGGGCGGGCCAGGCCGCCCAGCGGTCGGCGCCGACCCTCGGGCCGCTTGACATCGGAACTGCGGAGCGTCGGCGGATCGACTGGCGGGGAAAAGACTCTGGCGCACCCCTACCTGGCGCGCCAAATGTCGGATCACGGGTTCCGGCAAAACCCTTAAGGTTCAAACTCTGGGGTGCGCGCGAAGTTCTTTCCCGCCTACCGATCCGCGTCCTAACTGGCTAAGATCTCGTGGACGAACTCGACGAACTCACAATCACAAAAGACACGAGATTTATACTGGTTCAGGCCACCGTTGTGGTGTAATACCCTACTCCAGTGTGGTGGTGGTGGATTGCCTCTTGGGCTGATGATGAACAGTACAAGGGGAAGAATAGCCTCCTGAGGTTGAGGTGTTCTTGTGCTTGGCGAACTTGTGTGTGTGAATTTGCTCAGCTTGGGCTTGCTTGTGAGCTCTCTACTCGATGCCTTCTATGGTGGTGGCTAGTTCTACTTATATAGGCCCTGGTCCTCACCCCAAATATTGAGCGGGAAGGGATCCAACAATGGCCAATTTGAAAGGGGACAGCTAGTACAGTTTATCCTGACAAAAGCAGTCTTCGCCTGCAAAAGGCTCTGGTGGTGACGCCGCCTTGGGCTCCATGGTGACCTCTGTCTTGCTGTCCTGCTGGTCTTGGTCTCGTTGCACTGATATGGAAACCTTTTCTTGATGCCTCGGTACCCTGCGCCTGCACTTGCCTCCTTAGCACCAAAGGGGAAACAAGGACACTGTGCGCACTAGCGCCAGCCTGGTCTCGATCGTCATGGCTCACGTCACGAGAACCTCACGAGGTTTGCCTTGATCTCTCCGCCCCTCGCGAGCCTGCCTGGTTTGGCCGCCCCTGAGGAGGTCTTGTGTCGTCCGCCTCGCGAGGGTCTTGAATGCCTTGTTGATGAAGATGGGCCGTATAGGCCTACTAGCATAGCCACCACTACAAAAAAATACACTTCCGTGATGATACGTGTTTATCACAGTAGGTCACGTTTTCTGTCATGCATGTACATCCATGACAAATTTATGGAAAAATCAAGATAGTCATACCTGTGCTGTCGTAGAAGTGTTCCATGACATTACCAAAATTATCATCAGGGAAGTGTCCACTTCCATGACGATAAATCGCGCGTCACAGAAGTGCTTTCGTCAAGGGTGACCGACACGTGGCATCCACCATAACTGAACGCCGTTAAGCTATCGGGTCCGGTTTTGGATCCAATAACCCGCTAACAGCCCGACCAATGGGGATTTTCCACGTGTAAAATCATCATTGGCTGGACGAAACACGTGTCGGCTCACCGTTGGGACAGATGTCATCCACTCATTGGACCGAAGGCGCCTATGATACGTCGACATGTGGCACGGCCGAATAGAGGCCCATTCCTGTGAAAAGGCCGGCCCATTTGACTTGGTCAAAAGGTGGCGGACCGGCCCATGGAAGGCCTGTTAACGGCCTGTTCGCATATAGCCCATTTATAGCCCGCTAACCAAGGGCCCGTTACGACCTATCTGAATTAGGCCCAGTAGCGTCATCTGGGCCGTCCAATATGATTCCAGCCCATTTTAAGTTCCGGCCCATGTATGGCCCATGACGTCTTTCGGCCCATATGAGGCCCTTTGTAACTCTTGGCCCATTAACGGCCCGTGGTGAAACTGGCCCGTAATGAACAGTGTATCACTTTATACCCATTAACGGCCCATTAATCCATTGGGCCATTTGCAGCCCATGTTATCTTTCGGCCTTCTCAGGGCCCATTTGTTCTTGGGCTCATTTCCAGCATTCGGTTACTTATGGCCCGTTACTGCCATTTTCTGCTTGTGGGCCAAATTCAGCCCGTGGTTACAGTCGGCCCGTTTGTAGCCCGTTAATACGTTGGGCCGTTTTCATAGCGTCATCAAATACGGCCTATTAACGACGGCCCGTTATGGTCGGCCCATGAATGGAAGACTCGAACTCTAGCCCGTTTACGGCCATAATGCGGTCTATTTTTGGCCCATGTTTGGCCAATCGATCATACGGCCCGTCTAAGGCCCATTGATGATACGGCCCGTAGAAGGCCCATTGTTTCTACGGACCATAGAAGGCCCATTGTTTCTACGGCCCGAAGGAAGCCCAGTGTCACTACAGTAAATATGTAGCCCATGGCCTATTAAAGGCGGGAAACTACTATAGGTTTAGACCTGCTAATGGCCCAAGATGATTATAGGCCCACGTTTTGGCCCATATGAGTAACGGGCCGGCCTGAAGACCGACAACACTGAGATCCACTAAACCTTCCGGCCTAAATTACAGCATACCGACCAAAGGATAAACCTAGACTATACAACAAAGAAATTACGGCATATTACATCCACTGGGAATCAAAGTTTGCTACCGGTGATAATAAAGCGCAACATGACCGCGGATTACATACACTGGGCATCAAAGTTTGCTACCGGTGATAATAAAGCACTTCAGAAGGCACTAGACCTGGCAAGCTTAGGCCCCGCAATTAGCCGAACAAGCTGATGAGACCTTAGTTGTCTCAACGATAGATGCTTCATCCCTAGCTGTATGGCACCATAGTGCACAAGGCAGTCCCCTGACACCTTCATTACATCTTTGACTTCAAGTCGGAGCTGAGCTAAAGCAAGCCTTTCCGCTTTAAGTTGAGACTGAAGAAGTCGGACTGATTGAGGCAGCGACTGCACAGAGGTTGTCTCACACCTGCTGGTGAGTAGCTTCAACTCACTGTCTTCATCAAACAGGACCTTGGGTCATCTTGCTGTCCTCAAGATGGTTTGGCTCACTATCTTTCCTAAAGTTCTGCCTGGCATAAGAGATACGACTCTGAAAGAGAAAGAAGGAGACACGTAACAGGTTTCACAATTATATAAGCAAATAAATGGATCTGTTCTGCATAAGGAACATGTTTGTACAACTACAATTTAAAACTGGTAGTTGTTGCAAACATCCAATCAGATGTAAACAGCAGTGGAGGAAATGATGCCTATCCAAATCTATACTAGAACAAAGTTTGTAGGCTTGAGAAGGATGAACTTACATTACATGTTAACACGGGCTGGACAAAGCCCTTCTCCATGTTGATGGAAAGATAATTCAATAAATTCCCCAAAGAAAATTCTTTATAAGCGTTGCCATTATTCTACATTTTGGAAAGAGTAAATATAGATCAAATAATATTGGAAGAAATAGAGGATAATGAAGCTCAGGTGCAGACTGATGATACATAATCAAATAGCAATTAATTAAGTACAACGTTACAAGGAAAAAGGTACTGACAAGAGGAATGCAGACATCAACGTGTGAAGTGGCATTGGCTTTATTCAACATTTTGGTAAGAGTAAATGTAGATATGATAATTTGGAGAAAGTGGAGGGCAGCGCAGATAAGATGCAGAGTAATGCTAGACAATCAACTATCTCGTGATGCATGTACAGTAATACCACCACCGTCCGTTATTAGTTGTCGCTCAAATGGATGTATCTAGCACTATTAAGTTCTAAATACATCCAATTGATCAACAATTAATTCGATACAGAGCGAGTACATGACAACAGGTACTTACATGAGCAATCCAAAACTTCATAACCATTGTGTTAATTCTACATTTATCTAAGAGTAAATATAGATCTTATAATTTCAAGCAAAGGGAGGATAAAGAAGCGAACATTTACAGTGATGCTACATAATCAAATAGCAATGAGTGTAAGTATGCTGACAAAGGGCAAGAGGTATGACAAGAGCAATGCAGAGCCCAGTATTGTCGTGAGATCCTATGATCCTTTGAGCAAGGAGATTCATCTGAAATTAGTTTTCATACAAGAGAGAAGGCAAGGCACATGCATAAATTTAGGAGTTCAAATTTTGAATGGATATCATAGACAGTACCTGACGCTGGGCTGTTAGCAGTTCTAATAGGGGTTTGGCCACTGGAGTAGGGGTAAAGTCTGTTACAGTTGGGTCTGTGTTTTCTGTGGCTGTTGATCTATCTGATTTAACAGGTATGACTACCTTTTCCAAATACCTAGTTTGTACTCCTTGAGGATCTGCAATCACCCTCTTTGTCGGGGTGGAACGACACCTATGGGATCACAAGAATCCCTACTACGGTTGCCGGGGCGCAGGGTTGCAAGGAGAGCAGGGCTAGTAGACAGCACAATGATCGTTTACCCAGGTTCGGGCCGCGAGGATGCGTAAAACCCTAGTCTTGCTTTGGTGGGTGTATTTCAGAGAGTCCTTGAGCTCTCGAACTAGCTGTGGTCAGTACGTGGTTAGAAAGAGTCGAATCCTTCTCCAGTATGCCATGGGCCTCCTTTTATAGTTGAAAGGGGCTGCCACAGTGGCACACAGGAGGTGGAAAGACGTACAGTGCCCTGAGCTTATCGCTCGTATTACAGGACAAGACGCATTTAATGCGTAGCTTAGGTGTCCCCTTGCTTTATTGGGGACGGGGGTGAGGCCCGTCCCGTCCGTCGCCGCTCCTCCTCGCCTTGACACGCGCTCTGGCCAGTGAGGTGCATGGTGCCATGTAGGCAGGCAGGCAGCTGAGGTGGCGCAGTGGCGGAGCCTTCACGAAGATCTGCATGCCGCCACGCAGGCGCTTGATGAGTTGGCCTGGGAGCTGCATGTTGCCACGCAGGTGCCCGCCCAGCTGGTTGGGCTGGCAGCTGCATGTGAATGGTGGTGGAAGCTTGGTTGGCGCGGGCCTGGCGGTGGCCCCGCTGGCGCCCTTGGCGAGGGCCTTGCCGGGTGGCCCGACAAGGGTCTTGCCGTGGCGCGCTGTCGTCGCCGGCAAGGGCCTTGCCAGGGGTCTGGTGGCCTTCCTCGACAAGGATCTTGCCGAGAATAATCGTCTTCTAATCCTCATCTGATCTTGAATATGTCTTCACAAAGATCTGCATGCCACCACAGAGGTGCCTTCCTGAGCCCTGGCCCCACGTCGATGATGGCGTTGGGGACCGTGGGCTCAAGGGTGGCTCGCTCTGTTGGTGTGGGGCGAGCTGCCCCGACAAGGGTCTTGCCGGGGCTGCTGAGGCTGCCCCCGGCAAGGGTCTTACTGGGGAACCTGCTTTGTCCCTCTGCTCTTAGTGGTCTTGGCCTTGGCGTTGCTCGGATTATCTTGGGCTTCGGTCTTACCTTGGCTCACCTCCCCCGTTCTGCTTGGTGTGGCCGTGGGCGCGGCTCCGACTGCCCGTGCATAGGTAAAGGGGTACAAAAGCATGCCCCTCTTTCTGTACACCGACAGGAGCCCCCGGTCCTGGGCCACACATAAGCGCGACACGTTGTTGGGCCAGGCCCAAAACGGTGCGCGGGGAGGCGGGGCGGTTTTTACCGCGGTAAGACTCTTTGCGCGTTTCGCTTCCCACGACCCGCGCACATGGCGCGGCGTGGAGGGGCATGCGTGACGTGGGCGGCATGCGTGGGGCGGTTTCCACATGCATGCGTCACATCGCAGTAAATGGGCAGCGCGCCCCGCGGCTTCCCCATAAAAATGGATAACCGCGGGCGCACTGTTCCTTTTTACCCTTCACGCAACCCCAATCTCAGAGACCTCCGCCTGCCTTCCTTTCTTCTTCAAGCTTCGTTCCTGCTTGCCGCCGTTGCGCTTCCGCCGACTTCTGTCCTGCCTTCCTCCCCCAGCCGCCATGGCGCCAAAATCCACCAAGGGCAAGGGAGTGGCCAAGGACGCTGGAGCCGCGGAGCCGCCAGAGAGTGCGCTGGCAGTGCAGCGGACGCAGTCCCCCTTCTTCCCCTCGACAGTCGACCCGTTCGAGCTTCGGGACTCCTTCAGGCCCTTGTGGGGAGTGAAGACGGGGGGGGGGAGAATTCGGGGCATCTGGCCACACGTGTCATCCCCGCCGACTGCGCTGAGGCTGCCCCAAATCGGTACCCCTTCTTTGTTGATTATTTTTCTTGCGGGCTCTGTCCTCCCTTCTCCGATTTCTTCAGCGACATCATGCATACCTTCGGCTTCCGCCTCCTGGATTTTACTCCGAATGGAGTGGCGTGCATGGCCCTTTTCGCGCACCTCTGCGAAGGCTTCGCCGGGGTGCACCCCAACACGGCGCTCTTCCGCCATTACTTCTTCCCTCAGATCCAAACGGGAGGTGCCATTTCGGGTTGCATCGCCTGGATCCCAAGATCCAAGGGAGCGTACCCGGACGGTGCCATGAAGGAGAGGTGGGAAGAATGGCGGGGCTGGATCGAAGAGAAGGACCCGCCGGCGTTCTGTAGAGTTCGCCGGGCGCCGCCGGTCCGCGGAAGCTATTGGAGCGACATCGACGCCGACGACGAGAAGCTCACGGTCGCCACCACCAGGATTCTCCGGCTTACCCAGGCCAGGCTCACCCTTGAGATGATCGGGGTGAATTTCATCCGTCGCCGGATCGCTCCACTGCATAACAAGGGGAGGCTAGCCTGGCTCTTCACGAACCCCGCCGACATCATGCGGCTTCGTCCCTGCCTCGACCACAACTTCACAGTGATGGGACATGCCCATTTCTGCCAGCGGCTCTTCCAGCTCGACGTGGGCCGCGATGGCGAGGTCGAGCGGACCGGCAAGGTCGCGAGGGCCGCCGCGAAGGCCTGCAAGGTCCTCAAGGGGCCTCTGTTCAAGCTGCCGACGGGGGTGGTCCCGTTGTGCAACAACTCGCGCCGGTCCGAGATCATTGCCATGATGCCGGACTGCAACGTGCATGGCCCCGACCCGAACTGGAAGGAGCCGGAGGACGCCAAAGTGCAATAGTTCTTTGACACTCTGCATGAGGGGTATGTCAACGCCAACGCCGAGCGGCTGCTTGTCCAGGACACCACCCAGGCGGAGCTTGACTACATCGCCACCAGGGCGAAGGAGGCATAGCTTGCCAGGGAGGCCGGCAGCGCCGGCGGTGTGGAGGACAAGGCCGCGACGGCCGCGGAGGAGCAGGAGCTCGCCCGGTGGGCGGCGGCCGCCGGGGGAGCCAGCAGCGCCGGCACCGAGGCTCCTTTGGTTGAAGATGTGACTGGTGAGTCGTCGTCGGAGGAGGCCGAGACCGCATGCCCGACGCCAGCTACGGGGAGAGGGCGAGTCCTGTGGCAGGCCAGTTCCGGCGAGTCGGTCCGGCCCGGCAGGGCTGCGTGGCCACAGCTGACCTTGGAGGGGTCCGGGCGCCACACGAGGGCCGCGGCGGCAAAGAAGCCGGCGAAGGCCACGGTGAAGAAGATGACAGCCACCCCTTCTTCGTCCACGCTTGTCCAGACACCACCCCCTTCTCCTCCCCCGGCGGATGTTGATACGGAGGTTACTTTTGATTATGGATCCCTCAGCCCGAGGAGGAAGAGGAAAACAGTAGAGGAGGAGGCGGACGACGAGTAAGTATCCGGTTCCTTTTCGTTATCGCTACCTCCTCAATCTGCGTTGCTCGTCTTGACTTGTCTTCATCTTTGCAGGGACGTGGAGATGCTGGCCCAGAGAGTGAAGAGGGCCAAGGTCTTGGCGGGTGGCCAGCCCCCAGTTGGTACTTCGGGGGCGCCATTGGTGGTGTTGAGGAGCCCGGACAGCAGCCCCCGGCAGAGCCCCCAGCGTAAGTTCATCACTCTTCTCCCGTCGACATGTGTCAGGGGCACGACACCTTGGTGCTGACCTTGCCAGGTATGCAGGAGGGGAGCAGCAGCAGGAGGAGCCACAGAGGGCTACTCCCAGCACGCCGCCCCCATCGACCACGTCGCCCCGAGGGGCATCCTCGGCAAGGGCGCCAGGCACCGGGCCCACGCACATGGAGGAGGAGGAGGAGAACATGGGCGCCGGCGGCTTTGCCTCGACGCCAAATGCTGGCGGGGAGGGGACTTCTGTTTCCCAGCCGGGTACTGGCACGGGTAAGTCGTTCGCCGTTCGTCCCCGCTTCTTTTTCCTTCTGGCTCTTGGTCCTGGCCTTACCTCACCCCCTTTTTCGGCGTCCAGATTCCTCCTTGGTGAACCCAGAGGACATGGACACCGTCATCGAGGGCGTCGCCAAGGCCGCCGAGGCGGTCGCCGAGAAGATCACCGCTGAGGAGGCCGCTAGGGGCGCTGCCTAGGACGCCGCCAAGGGGCCTGCCGGGGAGGCCGACAAGGGGCCTGCCGAAGAGGCCGGCAGGGCCGCTGCCGAGGAGGAGGAGGAGGCGGCTAGTGACCAGCCTTCCTCTTCTGCTACTTCCGGCTCCGGCAAGTACCTGAGGGTGAGCGACAACTTGTTCGTCCACCTTCCAGGCGCGTCGAGCACCAGGACACCCGTTGAGGGGGAGGTGTTCGACGACGAAGTGCTTGCCGCTGCCGGGCTTGAAGTCGTCGACAAGCCGATCATTGGCGGCGACGGTTCGCAGGAAGAGCGGCTCCTCCACGCCATGGGCGCCAGCTTCCGGAAGCTCCAGGCGCTCCACCGCGCCTGCCTGGACAAGACTAAGTCCAGGACGGCGGTGGTGGAGAAGGTAGAGGCGGACCTCCAGGAGCGCGTTGCCGAGATGTAGGACTGGTTCCGCGAGGCCCACAAGGAGCTCAAGCGCGACGTGGAGCTCACCATGAAGCTCGTCGACGTCGAGAAAGCTCAAGAGACGGCGAGGAACTTGGTCGCGGCCGCCGAAGCCGCCCGGACCCAGCACGAGGCCGCACTGAACTCCTAGGAGGAGGACCTCGCCGCACGCGACGGAAATGTTGCCGCCATGCTTCGCGACAAGTATGCAGAGGTGGAGAAGCTCGTCTTGCAGCGGACCAGTGAGCTGGAGCAGAGGCACAAAGAGGCACTCAATGCCCAGGCCCAGGTTCACGCCGGGAAGGTGGAGGAGCTGGAGGCGGAGCGCGACGGGCTGAAGGAGCAGGCCCTGAAGCTGTCCCACGAGAGGGACACGCTTAACAGTGCCCTGACAGAGGCGCAGGGCGCGGTCGTCAGCAAGGCTGGGGAGCTCTCCGAGGCCAACAACTCCGTCAAAGACCTCAAGCTGAAGCCGGAGGGTCTCGAGAAGGTGCTGGAGGAGGCCAAAACCCGAGAGGGGACCCTGGCCAAGGAGCTGGAGGCCGAGAAGCAGTTGCAGGAGAACGAGGGCCTCAACTTTGCGGACCACGTGGCGGGCGAGAACCGTTGGCTCGATCGCCTCGCCACCATCGCCAACCAGGCCACCGCGCAGCTGGCCATCATGGGGATGCCGGACGTGAGGTATGTCCCGGAGCGGAGCGTGAGCGCCAATTGCAACCTGACCATGTTCTTTGAAAAGGTCGTCGGTGCTCTGGAGCGGCTCCACGCCAACCGGGCGACCTCGCTGGCCGACGAGTCCTGGAGGTTTTGCCAGGGAGCCATTACCAAGGTTCTCACCAATGTGGCACACTGGTACCCCGACGTCGACTTCGACGCCGCGCTGGAGAGCTTGCCGGAGGGTACTGACCTCGCGCCGCTCAGGGAGCGCATCAAGCCCATCATCAGCCGAGTCGGCGAAATTCAGAGGGTGGAGGGCCAACGCCGGGATTAGGCATCCCATTCTTTATCGTCGCTGCAGGTTCACAACCAAGACAATCGCTATCTCTAGTTAGAACCGCGGCAACAATTTGATGTAACATAACTCTGCAGCACTTTTGGTATCATGCATGTTATTTTCCTGTTCGATTTTTCCTTGTATGTCCGCCCTACGTAACTGGGTAGGCTTGCCGGCGCGTAAACCCAGGGTGGCGTCTTGGGGACGGATCCCCATTGGCCTGCCGGGTGTGCTTGCTGCCGGGCAAACCACCTTACCGCCCTTAGCGCGGCCGCCCGAACTGTCTAGTTTGACTCGAGTCAGAGTCAGGAGCGTTGCCAGGTGCGGAAGGCTACCCCGCCACTCTCGACGCGGCCGCTTTGAGCTGTTGAGCGGACTCGAAACAGAACAAGGGTGTTGCCAATTGCGGGGGGCCCTTTGCGTGCAGGTTTCCCATACATAGGCAAGATCTCCGAGGACGATAACCTTAAGTGTAAAAAGGAAATAACCCAAGGCTCTGAATGACTTAGCATTTCTGTTGCCGAGCCGGCGTCGTTCCTCCAGCCGCCTTCTTCTTAGAAACCAAAGGCGATGAAGAACTGCTAGGATAACTACTAGACCAGATTCTCACAATCGCGCCCCCCATACCTGGCGCGCCAAAGATGTCGGGGTGGAACGACACCTATGGGATCACAAGAATCCCTACTACGGTTGCCGGGGCGCAGGGTTGCGAGGAGAGCAGGGCTAGTAGACAACACAAGGATCGTTTACCCAGGTTTGGGCCACGAGGATGCGTAAAACCCTAGTCCTGCTTTGGTGGGTGTATTTCAGAGAGTTCTTGAGCTCTCAAACTAGCTGTGGTCAGTGCGTGGTTCGAAAGAGCCGAATCCTTTTATAGTTGAAAGGGGCTGCCACAGTGGCACACAGGAGGTGGAAAGGCGTACAGTGCACTGAGCTTATCGCTCGTATTACAGGACAAGACGCATTTAATGCGTAGCTTAGGTGTTCCCTTGCTTTATTGGGGACGGGGGCGAGGCCCGTCCCGTCCGTCGCCGCTCCTCCTTGCCTTGACACGCGCCCTGGCCAGTGAGGTGCGTGGTGCCATGTAGGCAGGCATGCAGCTGAGGTGGCGCAGTGGCGGAGCCTTCACGAAGATATGCATGCCGCCATGCAGGCGCTTGATGAGTTGGCCTGGCAGCGGCATGTGAACGGTGGTGGAAGCTTGGTTGGCGCGGGCCTGGCGTTGGCCCCGCTGGCGCCCTTGGCGAGGGCCTTGCCAGGTGGCCCGGCAAGGGTCTTGCCGTGGCGCGCTGTCGTCCCCGGCAAGGGCCTTGCCGGGGGTCTGGTGGTCTTCCTCGGCAAGGATCTTTCCGAGAATAGTCGTCTTCTAATCTTGATCTGATCTTGAATATGTCTTCACAAAGATCTGCATGCCACCACAGAGGTGCCTTCCTGAGCCCTGTCCCCATGTCGATGATGGCGTTGGGGACTGTGGGCTCAAGGGTGGCTCGCTCTGTTGGTGTGGGGCGAGCTGCCCCGGCAAGGGTCTTGCCGGGGCTGCTGAGGCTGCCCCCGGCAAGGGTCTTGCCGGGGAACCTGCTTCGTCCCTCTGCTCTTCGTGGTCTTGGCCTTGGCGTTGCTCGGATTATCTTGGGCTTCGGTCTTACCTTGGCTCACCTCCCCCGTTCTGCTTGGTGTGGCCGTGGGCGCTGCTCCGACGGCCCATGCACAGGTAAAGGGGTACAAAAGTGTGCCCCTCTTTTTGTACACCGACACTCTTCCTTTTGGACATCTATTACGAAATAACAACATTTGACTGGAAAAACATAGTATGACGACACATGGAATAGGTATAGAAAATGGATAGGTATGGCATATACTCATATATGATGCTTAAACTAAGCAGATGGTGTAACAAATTAGAAGTAATGAAAGAGGTCAGATGCAAAATATGTGCGACCAATAGTACCTTGCCAAGTTAGAGCATGCACCTTGATGGGTGAATAAGATAGGTCATCCTCCACCATGCCAAGTTTGTTAGCCAGTGGATTGTTCCGCAATATTCCTCTCGTGTGCATTCTCATATTCATTTTGATAATGTTCAATACCTGAAATGCATGAAAACATAAAAACAAGTGAGATTATCTTTGTAATAAAGAAGTGATTCTAATCCAATACTTCCTCCCTGTAAACCCCTTTGTGCTATCTCTGCAAATTCTTCTAAGAGGTGCCAAGCATGCTGTAATATGGTGTGTGCATTAATATAATGTGTCCTACTACTCAAAATATGAGAGCTCCAGAAGTGATGATACTTCGCAGATGACAGCTTCAACATATAGTAAAGGAGAACAAGTCGACCTGACCTGACAGATTCAAAATATACTAAGGGAGAATAACTTGACCTGACCAGTCGACCGCAAGAGAGGAGGATCATCTTAAAGAAGAGCAGAAGAGCAAGCAGATTGAAGATCTTACAAGTCTTTCTATAATATGTCGGTTGGCCACCCATGATGAACCAGAGCGCACAGAGAAATACTATTCCTTCTGGTCTCTCCATATGTGGCTCACATGGATTTCGAAACTAAAGTAGGAACATTTAGCTGACTAATTAAACATCTCTCAGTTTTACTAATATCAGCATAATATCAGATTTGAATTTGTACAACTAAGCTTGTTTAGCTCGATAGGTGGAGCAGTGCTATTACGACACGAACCACATAGGCTGATCGTGGTCATCATAGAATGGGGAAACCGTAAGTATGATGAGTATAGTGTTGACCGTGGCAGTGGGATGGCAGATCTGAAGCTGCAAACCGCACAAAGGGTAGTTAGCAACCGATATTTGCTTTGAAATAACAACTAAGATTTGGTATGGACAAGAAAGTACAGTCAACAAGTGAAAAAGAAATGCAATTCTGCTGTCTCTCTATATGTCGCGACATGCATTTGGAAACTCAAGTGGGACCTTTAGCGAACCAATTAAATGTGTCTGTTAACTAATATCAGTATTATATCACAATCATATTTGAACAACTAAGCTTTGGAATTTTTACTGTTGTGTTGTTTAGCTTGAAGGGTGGAGTAATGCTAGTATGACAAAAAGCACCTACGCAGATCATAGTAGAGTAGATAAAAGGGGAAAACCCTAAGCATCAAGAGTAAAATCAGGAAAGTGGAACTAGCTGGACCAGTGGGTGGCGCACATGCTTTTCGAAACGAATATTGGAACATTAGGTGACCAATTAAATGTTCTCTGTTTTAGTAATATGAGCATTATATCAGATTCGTATTTCAACACGTAAGCTTTTGAATTATGAGTGGCATGTTGTTTCGCTTGATGGGTTGAGGTCTTGAGGAGCAGTGCTAGCACGACATGAAGCAGTGAAGCACCTATGATGATGGTAGTTAATATAAAGGGGGGAAACCATAAGCTTTACGAGTATAGTGACCGTGACATGGCGGATCTGAAGGTGCAAACTGGACAAAGCTACTTCGCAACCAATGTTTGCATTCAACTAGCCCCTACGATTTGGTACGGACAAGAAAAGTACAGTAAAAAATTTAAGATGAATTTTCCGGGTGAGATCAATAACTTAAGCACGTATGGAAGAGTACCACCTCTCTTGCGACGCCGTGTAGGCCCCTGCTGATACGTTGAGGGTGCTGCGGGTGCGATGGCTGTCGGCGGCGGGGAAGAAGAGTTTAGATGGCAGACGGCCAGGTTGGGGGATAAATCATGTTGCCGTTGACGAGGCGGTCGTAGGAGCGGCAACGACAAAGTGGACGACGGCACCGATGAAGCGAGACGACGCGATGAAAGGATCCTGGTCCGGCGCCGTGATACGTCTCCGTCGTATCTACTTTTCCAAACACTTTTGCCCTTGTTTTGGACTCTAACTTGCATGATTTGAATGGAACTAACCCGGACTGACGCTGTTTTCAGCAGAATTGCCATGGTGTTATATATATGCAGAAACAAAAGTTCTCGGAATGACCTGAAACTCCACGGAACATATTTTTTGAAAATATTAAAAATACTGGAAGAAGAATCCACGTCAGGGGGCCTCCACCTGTCCACGAGGGTGGGGGGCGCACCTGCCCCCTGGGCGCGCCCGCCTGCCTCGTGGGCCCCCTGACACTCCACCGACCTCAACTCCAACTCCATATATTCGTGTCCGCGGAGAAAAAATCAGAGAGAAGGATTCATTACGTTTTATGATATGGAGCCACCGCCAAGCCCTACAACATCTCGGGAGGGCTGATCCGGAGTCCGTTTGAGGCTCCGGAGAGGGGAATCCGTCGCCGTCGTCATCATCAACCTTCCTCCATCACCAATTTCATGATACTCACCGCCGTGCGTGAGTAATTCCATCGTAGGCTTGCTGGACGGTGATGGGTTGGATGAGATTTATCATGTAATCGAGTAAGTTTTGTTAGGGTTTGATCCCTAGTATCCACTATGTTCTGAGATTGATGTTGCTATGACTTTGCTATGCATAATGCTTGTCACTAGGGCCCGAGTGCCATGATTTCAGATCTGAACCTATTATGTTTTCATGAATATATGTGAGTTCTTGATCCTATCTTGCAAGTCTATAGTCACCTATGATACGTCTCCAACGTATCTATAATTTTTGATTGATCCATGCTATATTATCTTCTGTTTTGGACATTATTGGGCTTTATTATTCACTTTTATATTACTTTTGGGACTAACCTATTAACCGGAGGCCCATCCCAGAATTGTTGTTTTTTTGCCTATTTCAGAGTTTCGCAGAAAAAGAATATCAAACGGAGTCCAAACGGAATGAAACCTTCGGGAACGTGATTTTTGGAACGAACAAGATCCAGGAGACTTGGACCCTACGTCAAGTAACCAACAGGGAAGCCACGAGGTAGGGGAGCGCGCCTACCCCCCAGGGCGCGCCCTCCACCCTCGTGGGCCCCCTGTTACTCCACCGACGTACTTCTTCCTCCTATATATACCTACGTACCCCCAAATGATCAGAGACGGAGCCAAAAACCTAATTCCACCACTGCAACCTTCTGTACCCACGAGATCCCATCTTGGGGCCTGTTCCGGAGCTCCGCCGGAGGGGGCATCCATCATGGAGGGCTTCTACATCAACGCCATAGCCTCTCCGATGAAGTGTGAGTAGTTTACCTCAGACCTTCGGGTCCATACTTATTAGCTAGATGGCTTCCTCTCTCTTTTTGGATCTCAATACAATGTTCGCCCCCTCTCTCGTGGAGATCTATTCGATGTAATCTTCTTTTTGCGGAGTGTTTGTTGAGACCGATGAATTGTGGGTTTATGATCAAGTTTATCTATGAACAATATTTGAATCTTGTCTGAATTCTTTTATGTATGATTGGTTATCTTTTCAAGTCTCTTCAAATTATCACTTTGGTTTGGCCTACTAGATTGATATTTCTTGCAATGGGAGAAGTGCTTAGCTTTGGGTTCAATCTTGCGGTGTCCTTTCCCAGTGACAGTAGGGGCAGCAAGGCACGTATTGTATTGTTGCCATCGAGGATAACAAGATGGGTTTTTATCATATTGCATGAATTTATCCCTCTACATCATGTCATCTTGCTTAAGGCGTTACTCTGTTTTCATGAACTTAATGCTCTAGATGCATGCTGGATAGCGGTCGATGAGTGGAGTAATAGTAGTAGATGCAGGCAGGAGTCGGTCTACTTGTCTAGGATGTGATGCCTATATACATGATCATACCTAGATATTCTCATAACTATGCTCAATTCTGTCAATTGCTCAACAGTAATTTGTTCACCCACCGTAAAATACTTATGCTCTTGAGAGAGGCCACTAGTGAAACCTATGGCCCCCGGGTCTATCTTCATCATATTAATCTTCCAACACTTAGTTATTTCCTTTGCTTTTTACTTTGCTTTTATTTTACTTTGCATCTTTATCATAAAAATACAAAAAATATTATCCTATCATATCTATCAGATCTCACTCTCGTAAGTGACTGTGAAGGGATTGACAACCCCTTATCGCGTTGGTTGCGAGGATTTATTTGTTTTGTGTAGGTGCGAGGGACTCGCGCGTAGCCTCCTACTGGATTGATACCTTGGTTCTCAAAAACTGAGGGAAATACTTACGCTACTTTGCTGCATCACCCTTTCCTCTTCAAGGGAAAACCAACGCAGTGCTCAAGAGGTAGCAAGAAGGATTTCTGGCGCCGTTGCCGGCGAGGTCTACGTAAAAGTCAACATACCAAGTACCCATCACAAACCCTTATCTCCCGAATTACATTATTTGCCATTTGCCTCTCGTTTTCCTCTCCCCCACTTCACCCTTGCCGTTTTATTCACCCTCTCTTTTCCATTCGCCTCTTTTTCATTTGTTTGCTTGTCGTTATGGCTAGTCCCTTATCAACTCCGTTGTCCCCTGAGTTTGAAGTCTTTCACTTCAAACAAAGACAAGGAGAAAACTTAAAAGATGCCTGGTTTAGAATAATGGAGTCTTACCATAATTGTACCTTTGAAGTGAACCTTAGAATTTTGCTTCGCTATTTTTATGTTGGATTAAATATGTCTCATAGACAACTCTTGGATTGCGTTGCCAAAGGCAATTTTATTGAAATTGATCCCCATATTGCGCATGAAGTTATAGAAGGTGTAGTGGGAACACTACCTCAACAAAAGGGGCCTCATCATACCCAGGAAGAGACACAAGTTTTTGAATTTTTTTGCGAAGTAACTAAGATTTTACAGAAGTCTCTTGAACCTCTTAAGAACGTCAGCGGAGATATTCACCGCATGAATATGTTGATTACTCTTTGCAATAAGCGGTTGGATTCTTTAGATCTAAAAATTTCCGAATATGAAGGGAAACGTAAAGAACCTCCCGGATTCGAGCTTGATTCCGCTAAAAAGTTGAAAGCCAAATATGGCAATACCTAGATCTATCCTTGCTTCTATGCCTAGCTAGGGGCGTTAAACGATAGCGCTTGTTGGGAGGCAACCCAATTTCATTTTTAGTATTTTTTGCTTTTTTGCTTCTGGTTAGGAATAAATATTTGTTCTAGCCTCTGGTTAGATGTGTTTTTATGTTTTAATTAGTGTTTGTGCCAAGTTAAACCTATAGGATCTTCTTGGATGATAGTTATTTGATCTTGCAGAAATTTCCAGAAACTTTCTGTTCACGAAAATAATTGTTAAAAATCACCAGAACGTGATAAAATACTGATTCCAATTGCTGCTGATCAATAAACAAATTTCCTAGGTCTTCCTATTTTTTATGATTTTTTGAAGTTCCAGAAGTTTGCGTTAGTTACAGATTACTACAGACTGTTCTGTTTTTGACAGATTCTGTTTTTCGTGTGTTGTTTGCTTATTTTGATGAATCTATGGCTAGTAAAATAGTTTATAAACCATAGAGAAGTTGGAATACAGTAGGTTTAACACCAATATAAATAAAGAATGAGTTCATTACAGTACGTTGAAGTTGTCTTTTGTTTTCTTTCGCTAACAGAGCTCACGAGATTTTCTGTTGAGTTTTGTGTTGTGAAGTTTTCATGTTTTGGGTGAAAGATTTGATGGATTATGGAACAAGGAGTGGCAAGAGCCTAAGCTTGGGGATGCCCATGGCACCCCCAAGATAATCTAAGGACACCAAAAAGCCAAAGCTCGGGGATGCCCCGGAAGGCATCCCCTCTTTCGTATACTTCCATCGGTAACTTTACATGGAGCTATATTTTTATTCACCACATGCTATGTGTTTTGCTTGGAGCGTCTTGTATGATTTGAGTCTTTACTTTTTAGTTTACCACAATCATCCTTGCTGTACACACCTTTTGAGATAGCCATACATGATTTGGAATTTGTTAGAATACTCTATGTGCTTCACTTATATCTTTTGAGTTATATAGTTTTGCTCTAGTACTTCACTTATATCTTTTAGAGCATGGTGGTGGATTTGTTTTATAGAAACTATTGATCTCTCATGCTTCACTTAGATTATTTTGAGAGTCTTAAATAGCATGGTAATTTGCTTAAATAATCTTAATATGCTAGGTACTCAAGAATAGTAAAAACTTTCTGATGAGTGTTTTGAATACTAAGAGAAGTTTGATGCTTGATGATTGTTTTGAGATATGGAGGTAGTGATATTAAAGTCGTGCTAGTTGAGTAGTTGTGAATTTGAGGAATGCTTTTGTTGAAGTTTGCAAGTCCCGTAGCATGCACATATGGTAAACGTTATGTAAAAAATTTGAAACATGAGGTGTTCTTTGATTGTCCTCCTTATGAGTGGCAGTTGGGGACGAGCGATGGTCTTTTCCTACCAATCTATCCCCCTAGGAGCATGCGTGTAGTGCTTGGTTTTTGATGACTTGTAGATTTTTGCAATAAGTATGTGAGTTCTTTATGACTAATGTTGAGTCCATGGATTATACACACTCTCACCCTTCCATCATTGCTAGCCTCTTCAGTACCGTGCATTGCCCTTTCTCACATTGAGAGTAGGTGCAAACTTCGCCGGTGCATCCAAACCCCGTGATATGATACGCTCTTTCACACATAAACCTCCTTATATCTTCCTCAAAACAGCCACCATACCTACCTATTATGGCATTTCCATAGCCATTCCGAGATATATTGCCATGCAACTTTCCACCATTCCGTTTATCATGACACGTTCATCATTGTCATATTGCTTAGCATGATCATGTAGTCGACATAGTATTTGTGGCAAAGCCACCGTTCATAATTCTTTCATACATGTCACTCTTGGTTCATTGCATATCCCGGTACACCGCCGGAGGCATTCATATAGAGTCATACTTTGTTCTAGTATCGAGTTGTAAATAAATAGAAGTGTGATGATCATCATTTTCTAGAGCATTGTCCCAAGTGAGGAATAAAAAAAAGAGAAAGGCCGTAAAAAAAGAGAAGGCCCAAAAAAAATGAGAGAAAAAGAGATAAGGGACAATGTTACTATCCTTTACCACACTTGTGCTTCAAAGTAGCTCCATAATCTTCATGATAGAGAGTCTCTTGTTTTGTCACTTTCATATACTAGTGGGAATTTTTCATTATAGAACTTGGCTTGTATATTCCAACAATGGGCCTCCTCAAGTGCCCTAGGTCTTCGTGAGCAAGCAAGTTGGATGCACACCCACTTAGTTTCTTTTGTTGAGCTTTCATATATTTATAGCTCTAGTGCATCTGTTGCATGGCAATCCCTACTCCTTGCATTAACATCAATCGATGGGCATCTCCATAGCTCATTGATTAGCCTCGTTGATGTAAGACTTTCTCCTTTTTGTCTTCTCCTCATAACCCCCATCATTATATTCTATTCCACCCATAGTGCTATATCCATGGCTCGCGCTCATGTATTGCGTGAAGGTTTATAGGTTTGAGATTACTAAAGTATGAAACAATTGCTTGGCTTGTCATCGGGGTTGTGCATGATGAGAGCATTCTTGTGTGACGAAAATGGAGCATGACTAAACTAGATGATTTTGTAGGGATGAACTTTCTTTGGCCATGTTATTTTGAGATGACATAATTGCTTAGTTAGTATGCTTGAAGTATTATTATTTTTATGTCAATATGAACTTTTATCTTGAATCTTTCGGATCTGAATATTCATACCACAATTAAGAAGAATTACATTGAAATTATGCCAAGTAACACTCCGCATCAAAAATTCTGTTTTTATCATTTACCTACTCGAGGACGAGCAGGAATTAAGCTTGGGGATGCTTGATACGTCTCCAACGTATCTATAATTTTTGATTGCTCCGTGCTATATTATCTTCTGTTTTGGACATTATTGGGCTTTATTATTCACTTTTATATTACTTTTGGGACTAACCTATTAACCGGAGGCCCAACCCAGAATTGTTGTTTTTTGCCTATTTCAGAGGTTCGCAGAAAAATAATATCAAACGGAGTCCAAATGGAATGAAACCTTCGGGAACGTGATTTTTGGAACGAACAAGATCCAGGAGACTTGGACCCTACGTCAAGCAACCAACAGGGAAGCCACGAGGCAGGGGGGCACGCCTACCCCCCAGGGCGCGCCCTCCACCCTCGTGGGCCCCCTGTTGCTCCACCGACGTACTTCTTCCTCCTATATATACCTATGTACCCCCAAACGATCAGAGATGGAGCCAAAAACCTAATTCCACCACCGCAACCTTCTGTACCCACGAGATCCCATCTTGGGGCCTGTTTCGGAGCTCCGCCGGAGGGGGCATCCATCACGGAGGGCTTCTACATCAACACCATAGCCTCTCCGATGAAGTGTGAGTAGTTTACCTCAGACCTTCGGGTCCATAGTTATTAGCTAGATGGCTTCCTCTCTCTTTTTGGATCTCAATACAATGTTCTCCCCCTCTCTCGTGGAGATCTATTCGATGTAATCTTCTTTTTGCGGTGTGTTTGTTGAGACCGATGAATTGTGGGTTTATGATCAAGTTTATCTATGAACAATATTTGAATCTTGTCTGAATTCTTTTATGTATGATTGGTTATCTTTGCAAGTCTCTTCGAATTATCAGTTTGGTTTGGCCTACTAGATTGATCTTTCTTGCAATGGGAGAAGTCCTTAGCTTTGGGTTCAATCTTGCGGTGTCCTTTCCCGGTGACATTAGGGGCAGCAAGGCACGTATTGTATTGTTGCCATCAAGGATAACAAGATGTTTTTTTATCATATTGCATGAATTTATCCCTCTACATCATGTCATCTTGCTTAAGGCGCTACTCTGTTTTCATGAACTTAATACTCTAGATGCATGCTGGATAGCGATCGATGAGTGGAGTAATAGTAGTAGATGCAGGCAGGAGTCGGTCTACTTGTCTTGGACGTGATGCCTATATACATGATCATACCTAGATATTCTCATAACTATGCTCAATTCTGTCAATTGCTCAACAGTAATTTGTTCACCCACCGTAAAATACTTATGCTCTTGAGAGAAGCCACTAGTGAAACCTATGGCCCCCGGGTCTATTTCATCATATTAATCTTCCAACACTTAGTTATTTCCTTTGCTTTTATTTTACTTTGCATCTTTATCATAAAAATACCATAAATATTATCCTATCATATCTATCAGATCTGACTCTCGTAAGTGACCATGAAGGGATTGACAACCCCTTATCGCGTTGGTTGCGAGGATTTATTTGTTTTGTGTAGGTGCGAGGGACTCGCGCATAGCCTCCTACTGGGTTGATACCTTGGTTCTCAAAAACTGAGGGAAATACTTATGCTACTTTGCTGCATCACCCTTTCCTCTTGAAGGGAAAACCAACGCAGTGCTCAAGAGGTAGCAACCTCTATGTGTTATGATCCGACAACCCCGAAGTGACAATAATCGGGACCACTCCTGGTGATGACCGTAGTTTGAGGAGTTCATGTATTCACTATGTGTTAATGCTTTGGTCTGGCACTCTATTAAAAGGAGGCCTTAATATCCCTTAGTTTCCGCTAGGACCCCGCTGCCACGGGAGGGTAGGACAAAAGATGTCATGCAAGTTCTTTTCCATAAGCACGTATGACTATATTTGGAATACATGCCTACATTACATTGATGAATTGGAGCTAGTTCTGTGTCACCCTATGTTATGATGGTTACATGATGAACCGCATCCGGCATAATTCTACATCACCGATCCAATGCCTATGAGCTTTTCACATATTGTTGTTCGGTTATTTAATTTTCCGTTGCTACTGTTACAATCACTACAAAAATCAAAAACACTACTTTTGTTACCGTTACCGTTACTTCCATATTACTTTTCTACAAATACTTTGCTGCAGATATTAAGTTATCCAGGTGTGGTTGAATTGACAACTCAGCTGCTAATACTTGAGAATATTCTTTGGCTCCCCTTGTGTCGAATCAATAAATTTGGGTTGAAAACTCTACCCTCAAAAACTGTTGCGATCCCCTATACTTGTGGGTTATCACGCCGTGGATGAGAGACGTCCATCTCTTGCAGTGGACGACGGGCTAGGGGTAGCGGCTTCGGCAAGGTGGAGGATGGGGTGGCGGACGGAGGAGGCTGGCCGCAGTGGGGAGGTTGTCGTGGCGCCGGTGGTGTATGAATGGGGAAATGGAGGGGGAGGGGGGATCTCAAACTTTGGGACGCTCTTTTCTGAAGTGTGGCAAAGTTATGAACTTATCCCCCGTTTAAAATTCACACATCACGTCGGTTGGGGATAGGACGGTAATCTCGCATCTCCCAAATATTTGCCGGTAACGATTTCGGGCGAGGAGAGGGTGTTTTGCTGCCCACGGTTGGCGCCCATGGTGTATGAACGGGGCTGACAGGTAGGGCGGTGGTGTCACGTCTGAGGAAAGTTACACATCTGCCCCTATTTAAAATATTAGCCTACATCGATTTCGGACGAGGAGAGTTTGTTTTGCCGCCCACCATGGATGAATGGGGAAATGGAGGGAGAGACAGATGTCTTTTGGACGAGCTTGAATCAAATGTGTTTTGCCGCCCACGTTTGGCGCCCACCGTGTCTGAATGGGCTCAGAGGCCATCATGTCATGTCTGATTAAAGTTACTAGTCTACCCCTATCGACAGCAGTGTAAATCCGGTCGATAAGGATGTCAAGTGTGAGGGGTAGACAGTAATTTCCATCTCGCAAACACTTGCTTCGGGCAGCCCACAAATGATAGTGGGTGTTTAGCCGCTTCGTTCAAAACTTGGGAGAATTAGCATTCATGTTTGCCCTGGGCCCTGGCAACTAAATGCAAATCCAATTTTTATTCAATTACGAATATCCACAAATAATTCAACGTTTTGTTATTTATTTCCTCAAAACCACAACAAAGATTTATTCCACCTTTATATATGATTATGATTTAGAAATGTCGTGATCTTCGAATTCAGTAGGTTGGATGCACTTTGAGTCAAACAGTTATTTCATCCAATACAATATGCTCACACGAAAAGCAGTTCACCTTATGTCAATCATACAAGTACTGAGGATTACCTCGCCTAAAAATTTTGGATCATTACAACACATGGACAACATAGGGGGTCTTACAACATAATCCATTCAGAGACATGACACAACATGCAAGTACAATAATCTAATGACAAGTTCAACTGCTATCAAAAGAAGAACTGGGATTACCCTGGGCTTCACATAGCAGAAGCAGCAGGACCTGCCCCGTCTTCAAATCCAACATTCTTACTTCCTCCAATTCTTGGGTTGCTTTCATAATGCGTGCAGCTAATTGCATATTTTCCAGCTTCAAGATCGAGATTACCTCATTCATGGCAGCCACACCATCTCTTTCTGCCTCTAGTAGAGCCTCAAGAACTATAATATCTGTGCTCAGACTGCTCTCCGGCGGTGTTGCCTCTGAACTGCTACCATCTGGTAACATGGATGGCGCACTACTTCCACAAATAGATTCTGGGGTTGTACATTGTGTCCTAGTGTGAACGGCATCCTGAAAGGTTTCCGCTGTACATAAGGAAGAGATAGTTATCGCATGATCTAGGTAGTAAGCTTACATGGTAAACGACATACGAATTATTGCCGAGCATGGCAAGCTATATTTAAATGGTTCGAAGCAGCATCAGCCGAAAATAAATTAAAATGGTAAGATGAAACTAGGGATGTAAGTGGCAAATAAACGACATCCGCCAGTCCCATCTAGTTAGTTTTTGCTAGCTCCCTGGTTCATTTTCCTCAAAAAACAAAAAGTCTTTTGAACTATCATACCACTAGTGGACTTTAATCGGGATTAAACGGGACCTAGTTTACATCCCTAGTTGAAAGGGAGTGTACCACCGCTATATTCAAGTTGCCAAGGCATCTATGCAGTTGAAATAATCGGAGAAAGCACTTAACAGTGTGGCCTCATAGAAACTACGAAGACAGTCTTGTGATGAAGTTCAGAGGAGAAGTTAAGGACTCAAAACTAGGCATACATTTCTTTACGATAGTACAGCAGGCACTGCTGACATATTGGCCAACTCAGGTATAGCGTAACAAGTAACAAACAACCATTCGAATCAAGCAATACAGCAAAGCAGACGACTGAACTATTTGTTATTCTGTAGGATTACAGGTTGAGGGCACAAGCCAAGAAAGCAGCCCACACACATTACATTTCACATGTACTAAAACAGACTGGCTTACCATATGTTGTTGTGAAGCCTCACTGTTGTTGCAATGTTCTTTGAAGATATCGTCAGCATCCCGTGGTTGCAAATCTACTTGTTGTAGTTTATTCTGCACCCTCTATTTAGGTAAAATTAATTTTAATCGCATGCACTGGTTCGAATTGATCATCAATGGTTCATCTAAACTAATGAAAGAAGGGTTTGTGCATACATGACAATATATCTGCTTCCCTCTATTTTTATGCTTGTTCGAGGTGCCAGCCCCAAAAGAACAAATATTTTGCTTGATGGGGTTGGCAGCTCCATAATTAATAGAAGCATCAAATTAGTCATGCAACTTGGGAAGATCAAGAACACACAAAAAAGTAATGAACAGAGGCTCGTAGCAGTGATGTAATAGCTAGCATCAGAAAATGTAGGGTAAAACGAACAAAAACCAGCGGAATCACATGCTAGTTTGCTGATGTGTAATTAAGCATAGAGAACATGAAGCAGTCTGATGGAACCAACAGGTGGCATCAGAACAACACCATTATCATAAATATAACATGAAGAAGTAAAATAGTAGGCAGTGATATCTAGGAAGTACATTAATACTTAGGACAAAACTAAAGCATATTAACTATATGTGCACTGGTATGTAATTTAGCACATGTAACATGTTCACTGCTAGAAGTATGGCCCTACAGGTGCAAGTAGAATAACGCGTCTCATGAAAAACTGAATGATGCCCTGAAGAAATTCAAAGGTGCGGTGCTTATGGTAAGAAAGTGAACGTAGGCGCCGACCGTTGGATAGTAGTACCTGATTCTCGGCGGCGTATGGGTATCGTTGGCATACTTGATAGCTAAGGATCGTCGATGGTGCTCGTGTTGCGGTTGAGTTTGGGCCGGCTGTCGCCATCGCTGAAGCGGCTCCGGTGCTACGGTTGCGGCGCCTGTCGACATACAAGAAAGCTCATCCGTGGCAAGTGAACAGTTGTACGATAAAGAGAAAAACCGAAGGAGTACAGATCGAAATAACCTGATGAGGCTGCGGCGTCGGTAAAGCAGGGCCGATGGAGTTAAATATGGCGTCCATGGAGCGGGTCCGGTGCAGTGGACGAACGCTTTGGTGGGCGCGTTGTACAGTGCTTTCGGTGAGGCGGATCTGTTGCGGCGGACAAGGCCTGGTATGAAGGGCCAGCGAAGGGACGGACGAGGGAGTCAGTGAAGGGCCTACACTGTGGTGGATGAGGGCGCCGGTTAAGCAGATCCAGTGCGGTGGACCATGATGGCGGTCAAGGAGATCTAGAACGGTGTACAAGCCAGTCGCTGAAGCGGCTCCGGTGAAGTGGTGAGTTGGCAGTTGGGGGTTCCAAGATGCGGAAGGTAGATCCGTCGGGGTGTGAGGTCCAGCGCTGCGGCGGAGGACTAGATTCGGCGGCTTGCCGTGGTTGGGGGGGTCGGGGAGGAGAAGGGGAGGGGCTATGGGGAAGAATGTTGGGGGGCAAAGAGGGGAAAACAATGGAGTTACCAAAGCAGCCCTTTTCCGTTCATGTGGCAGGGGGAAAACAGGAATATCGCAGGGCTAAACTTTCGGGCGTGAGATATTTCTATGTGAGCGGGAAGTTTGAAAGCTTTTGGTGCCTGAAATTATATTCCGCTCTTGTACGGCCGACTATGATATCATGCCCGAGAATTTGTTTGTTTTGCACGCAAAAAAAGTGCAAGTTTTGAAAATCAATGTCTCCAACTCGAAACTTAGATTGTGCATTCAATTCAAATATGGATCATTGATCTACTACAAGCAAATAGCAACATATGGTCTAATTCAAATGAAATTCCAAATGTGTTTATCCTAAATATGATGACAAAAGAAAAAATGTGTATGTGTATGAATAAAGTGGATGATTATAAAGTTTGAACATGCCCGTATGTGTATATCTCTAGGTTTGATATATGAATTTGAAATCACGAAGTCCCGGCTTAAAAATGTACCTCCATTTAAATGAATTACAAAAGCTAATGATGGAGTCGAATTCCAAAATTCCAATCTTAGGTTTGTAATTCTGGTACATCAAAGTATATCACGCATGTTCAAAAGTATCGTTATCTCATAGTCCAAACTGTGAAACAAATTGATCAACCTTGAGTGCACACACTATTGACCATGTATATCTCAATTACGCTAAAGTCCCTCAAATATAGACACCTCACTCTTTATCTGAAGCCAACCCCCCCTCGCCACCCACCCCCCCCCCCCACACACACACATAGAGAAGTCATTCTCTCCCCAAACACCAACACACGAGCACATTAACACCCCTCTCTCTTCTAAAGTCCGGACCCCAATATAGGTCTCTATCACTTTGTCTCTTGGGCATGCACACATCTCTTCCCCCACTCTCTAGCTAGGTCTCCCGACATCTCTCTTTCCCAAGCACACGCACTATGTAGAGTGTATCTTTCCCATACACACAAAACGTTGCCCCCAAACGTCTATCACCCTAGTTGTGTGGTTCGCACACACTCACCTCACACACCACCCCCACTGCAAAACAAGCACACTTTGTCTCCTTGTGCACCACTCTCCTCTTTCTATCTCTCCCACATGCGGACCCGCCCCAGCTCCTCCCTGTATACATATATGTCGTGACTCTTTGCATAGCTCCCTAATGTATCATCGTTCTCGATCTCGCACATTGTTCTCTACACCATCTATTCTAGATCTCTCATGAAGTCCCTATCACACACACACGATGACTCGCTTCCCTTGAGTCTCCGTACATAGGCCAATTTCAAACAACATCAACATTGTCTCCCTATCTATACGCCATTTATGGACACAAACGCCCCCTCTCTTCCTCTCTCTCTCTCCGTCGCTAGCTCTCTCTCTCTCTCTCTCTCTCTCGCTCTCACACCCCTCTCCCACACACAATCGATGTCTCTTCCAAATAGTCTGCTCCCCCCGCCCGCACCCATGCTATCCCGCTACTACACATGTCACACCATACCCCCTTCCCTTATACTGGTTTTACATCATTAGTGGTCTCTCTACTCCACATACACACACTCCCTCTCACACACAAACGCGCGCACAAACACACACAAACACGCACAAACACCCATTAATCTGGATCCTCATCTATCCCCATGTCCGCATGTGTATCTCGCACACTCACTCTCTAATTATGTATATGTGTCTCCACGTTACACAACACAAAGCCCCATGTACATGTCTCTCTCTATCCTCCACACACATAGACACAAAGAATCTGTTATCATTGCCTCAGTCTCTAGACATATCACACACGCACATTGTCTCTCTCTCTCCCTCGCAAACACACTCAACAAGGGTTTCCCCGTGAATAACTTACCGTCTATTCATCAACAGTCGTGGCACTACGGCGAACACGAGACGTGAAAAAGAATAAATCTACACGTGCTTAGACCACCACTACCAAAAAAAGACACATCCGTGACATTTTGGGCCGAACGAATTTTTTTCTATCATACATATGACACTTCTATGACGATAATTGTGGCAAAACCCGGTATCATCATAGATGTGGTGGGCTCCTACTTCTATGAAAAAAAATCATGACAGAAAATGGGCTTTTCGTCCTGGGCGGGGCGGAGACGCAGCTGCATGACATTCTTTGGGCCGTCCATGACGGAAAAAACCATGGTAGAAGCGAGGGAGGAAAATTTCGAGGAGTTCCCGGTTACGGTGGGAGGTCGGGGGCCGAGCGATGCACGTTTCTCTTGTACACGTACGCCCGTGTGTGCGAGGCGTTGGCTCTAACTGAACCCGAGCGAGGCGTTGGGCTCTAACTGAACCCGAGCGATTGCACTGCAGGCTACGCGTTACTGAACCTGAGCGATCGATCGATGGCTGTTAACTGAACCTGATCGAGCGATTCCTTCGTTACTGCTGCTAACTGAAACCGATCGATGCTGCCTCTGGGATGAACAGTGAGCGTTGCGGGGGGGTTTCGATGAACAGTGAGCGGTGGCGTTGCCTCTGGATGAATAGGACCCCGTGGTGTGGTGGAGGGCTGGATGAACAGTAGACGGTGGAGGGGTGCCCGTGGAGGGGTGGTTGAACAGTAGTCGGTGTAGTAGCGTGCGGTGGAGGCTGGATGAACAGGAGCCCGTGGAGGCTGGAGGAGGTCGACGGTGGAGATGAACAGTATCCCGTGGAGTCCCGTTTTGCGGTACGCCACACCCCTCTCGATGAACAGGACCCCCGTTTCGACCGTAGGAGGCCCGTTTCATTCGTTTTGCGGTACGCCACACCCCTCCCGATCAACAGGACCCCCGTTTCGACCGTAGGAGGTCCGTTTTGCCATACGCCACACCCCTCCCGATCAACAGGACCCCCGTTTCGACCGTAGGAGGTCTGTTTCCTCCGTTTTGCGGTAAGGCACACCCCTCCCGAGCAACAGGACCCCGTTCCGAACGTAGGAGGTCCGTTTCCTCCGTTGTGCGGTACGCCAGGCCTCGTTTCCATCGCCTGTTCCGTCCAAGCCCTCCCGATTAACACGACCACACATTCCGTTCCGACCCAGCCGGTTGGCTCCCACGCATTCCGTTGACTCCCGATGAACACGACGCATTCCGTTGCCTCCCCATGAACACGATGCATTCCGTTGCCTCCCCATGAACACGACGACGATGCTGTTTCTCCGTTCCGACAAAGCCATGTACACAAGCCCTGGCCGTACGTATGCGCGAGTAGGCGTTCGAGACCCCCCCGTATGTACACATACGTGGCCGTATTTTCTTTCTTGCACCCTGGCCGCTGTACGTACGTGTACATGCTACGTGTGCGCCTCTACTACGACACGTACACGCCTCTACTACGACACGTGCACGCCTCTACATCCACCAGTATATATGTACGTACAAGTTCGCGACCAGAATGACAACGCTACGTACGCTTCGACCAGGTGGGCCCTGACTATCAGGCACTTCCTTGCCTGCGAAGATGTAGCTGGTGGGTCCCAGCAGTCAGGGGGGCGAATCGTTTTTTTTGCCCGGACGCACTTCCTTGCGTGCGAAGATGTAGCTGGTGGGTCCCAGCAGTGAGGGGCAAACATTTTTTTGCGAAATACGGTGGCCCGTCCGGTGGGTCCCCGCTGTCAGGTGGAGGAATAATTATTTTGCACGTAATAAGGAGGCACTTCCTTGCTGCGGTCGTGGACCCAGCTGTCAGCCTCTCCACGTACAGTCCACGTCCGATGGAAGCCGTTCCTTGACCACGTTGACCACGCCGCGCCGAGAGCACCAGGGCGGTGGATGGCATCGAGGCCTAGGAAGGGGACGACGCGGAGCCGGGGAAGACGGGACAGTGGATGCCCACGCGTAGAGGAGTACGAGGGTTCACTGGTTCGCTGTGGTGTGAGGCTGCCGTCGCCGCAGAATAACAGGGGGTGTGGGTGAGTATAGGGACGGCCTGGCCAGTGGTGGGAGTAGTAGGGGGCGGTGAGGCCTCCGCCGCATCGCAGCCGGCCACGGGAGGCAGGAGCACGAGGCACGACCGGCGCTGGTTTGGGTGGCTGGAGCAAGAAGACCAGAGGTTGAAGAAGCACTACGGCCGTTGGATGGACATCGTACGGTCACTGGAGCTAGAATCGTGCATATTGACTAAGTTGACAAAGCCCTCCGTCCCCGTCAACTTAGTAGGCCCACAAGTCAGCCTGCCACTATACTGGGTCCCAGCTAACAGGGGGAGTATTCAATTTTTTTTGTGCGTAATAAGGAGGCACTTCCTTGCGTGCGAAGATATAGCTGGTGGGTCCGAGTTGTCAGCGGCGGTAATGTTTTTTTTCACGAAATACAAAGGCCCTTTCTGTGGGTCCCTGATGTCAGGTGGAGGAATCATTATTTTGCGCATAATAAGGAGGCATTTCCTTGCGTGCGGCCGTGGACCCAACTGTCGGCCTCTCCACGTACAGTCCACTTCAGATGCATGTCGGTCGTTGACCACATTGACCAGGCCACGCCGAGAGCACCATGGCAGTGGACGACGGCGAGGCCTAGGAAGGGAACGACATGGAGGCAGGGAAGACTCGACAGTTGTTTCCCACGCGGAAGGGAGTACGGCTGTACGAGGGTTTACTGGTTCGTCTGCCATCGCCGGAGAATAACAGCAGGTGTGGGTGAGTAGAGGGATGGCTAGGCCAGCGATGGGAGTACGGTGGGGCGCTGAGGCCTGCGCGGCAGCAGAGCCGGCCGCGGGGAGGAGGGAGTAGGCAGTCCCGCCGGCGCTTGTTTGAGCGGCTGGAGCAGGAAGAGCAGAGATGAAAGAAGCACGACGGCCGGTGGATGGCCATCCGACAGTCACTGTTGTGCGTCAACCTTTTTTAGGAAAGCCTCAAATCTGTGGAAAACAACATACATCCCATCTGCCATTATTTCTAATAATTTACAGCCCATTTGCTAATTATTAAGGTTTTTTTGAGCCCATATTCTTTTTGTTAGCATTACAGCCCATATTGTGGCCACGGTTAAAAAATTATACGAAATTTTGCATATTTTGGTGCGGTCCGAACTGTTTTTAATCCCGAAATTTCGACTCACATTCAAACTGATTTTAAAAATAAATGTATATCAATATAAAATCCAACAAATTCTCCACGCAGAAAAATTAATGTAATTTGAAATCTCGAAATGAAAAAAAAGATATTTGAAACTAATTGCCGGTTTGATGTGTTTTAAAAATGTACAGCCCATTTCTCATTGCTGATGGGCCATTTTCTCGGCCAGCCGAATGACAGCTCTCCCCGTCTTGAAAGATTTGCAGCCCAACAGGCCTGACAAAGCGACTTACTTGGCAAATCAGAAAAAAACTGGGATGTGTCCACGTACAGTACTCTTCCGATGGAAGTCGTTCCTTGACCACGTTGACCACGCCGCGCGGAGAGCACCACGGCGGTGGACGACGGCGAGGCCTAGGAAGGGGACGACGCGGAGCCGGGGAAGACACGGCAGTGGAATCCCGCGCGGAGAGGAGTACGAGGGTTCACTGGTTCGACTGCGGTGTGAGGCTGCCGTCGCCGCAGGGCCTGGCCAGCGATGGGAATAGTAGGGGGCGGTGAGGCCTCCGCGACAGCACAGCCGGCCACGGGAGGTTGGAGCATGCGGCACGACCGGCGCTGCTTTGGGCGGCTGGAGCAAGAAGACCAAAGGGTGAAGAAGCACTACGGCCGTTGGATGGACATCGTACGGCCATATTGACTAAGTTGACAAAGCCATTCGTCCCCGTCAACTTAGTAGGCCCACAAGTCAGCCTCCCACCAAGGTGGGTCCCAGCTAGCCGGGGGAGTATTCATTTTTTTGTGCGTAATAAGGAGGCACTTCCGGTGGGTCCGAGCTGACAGCGGGGGGAACTTTTTTTCGTGAAATACGGTGGCCCGTCAGGTGGGTCCCAGCAGTCAGGGGGCAAACCTTTTTTCGCAAAATACGGTGGCCCGTCCAGTGGGTCCCTGCTGTCAGTTGGAGGAATCATTATTTTCCGCGTAATAAGGAGGCACTTACTTGCTGCGGCCATGGACCCAGCTGAGACTCTCCACGTACAGTATACTTCCGATGGAAGTCGTTCCTTGACCATGTTGACATCGCTGCGTTCCGTTGCATGCATGCGTCCATGGGCGTGGTGCGTCCCCACTGTCAGCCTCTCACGTACAGTCATCTTTCGATGACTCTCGGTTGTTGACCACGTTGACCACACCGTGTCGAGCGCACCCAGACTGGAACGACCCGGAGATGGGGAAGACGGGGCAGTGGAGTCACAGATGGAGAGGAGAGGGAAACTTCACTGGTTCGGGTGCACGGCAGCACAGCCGCGGTGCCGCCCACGGGAGACAGGAGCAAGAACAGAGGTTGAAGAAGGAGCACGGCTGTTGGATTAACATCCAACGGTCCAGCTGCTAGAATCATTTGTTGATTAAGTTGACAAAGCCGTGCATACACGTCCGCTTAGTAGGCCCACAAGTCAGTCACCAAATCTGACGGGTCCCAGCTGTCAATGGGATGAATAATTTTTTCGCAAAACAAGGAGGCACTTCCTTCCGTGCGAAGATACAACCGGTGGGTCCCAGCTATCAGTTGGAGGAAACATTTTTTTTCAGCTTAATAAGGAGGAACTTTCCTTGCGTGCGACCATGGACCTCGTGGGTCCCAGCCGTCAGGCTCTCCACGTACAGTCCTCTTCCGACGACTCTCGTTTGTTGACCACGCCGCACCAAACGCAGCGAGGCGGTGGACGACGGCGAGGCCCCGGACGGGAACGACTCGGAGATGGGAAAACACGGCAGTGGAGTCGCAGAT
The DNA here is from genome assembly GCF_018294505.1 of Triticum aestivum. Classification (NCBI taxonomy): domain Eukaryota; kingdom Viridiplantae; phylum Streptophyta; class Magnoliopsida; order Poales; family Poaceae; genus Triticum; species Triticum aestivum. The sequence goes on along the minus strand of NC_057814.1, from coordinate 469,307,885 downwards.
TGAGAGGAGGAGAAGGGTTATAACTGGTTCTGTTGCGGCGTGGGGCTGTAGTCTGTGGAGAATAACAGGAGGTGTCGAGGGGTGGAGGGATAGCCTGGTCGGCGGTGGGGTAGCGCTTCGCAGCGATGCGTGCTAAGCAGAGCCGCTAGCTGCCGGAGGCCGGACCAGGCGGTCCCGGCGACGCTGGAGGAAGAAGACGAGAGATTGAAGGTGCATGCCGGCCGTTTGATATAAATCCAATGGCTGTGGATGACACAATCATTTGTTGACCAAGTTGACAATGCCCTGCGTAGGCTTCGACCTATTGGCCCACATGTCAGCCTGCAAAAATGTGGCATATATTTAACCCATGTTTTCTAGAATGTACAGTCCATTTGCTGGGCTGGGTGAACAAATAATTTCGCGTCAATCAGGCCCATTTATATTTTCTAAGAAATCCCAGCCCATTTGCACTTCCTTGAAATACACGTATTAGGTGGGCTCGTTATATATATAATGTTATGTTAGAAGGAGCAATTAATATCAAAGAATAAAGCGGAGAGGCACATTATATATATATAATTAAGAAATTAGCGAGTTATTGCTCAAAATAAAAATGAGCAAGATATTATTAAATTGGTCCTTAAAATCTTCGCAAGCTTTTGTACGCAATCACCAGGATTTTACTTGCCTGTGAGTCAAAAACAACCAGGATTTTCCTTGCCAACTTCCGTTAAACATTTACTTTTATAAGTTAATAACACGTGGGATGTTTTTATATTGTATATATAAGTCTCTATAAAATATACGATAATAGTAATAATATAAATATATATATAATGTGGTTAGAAGGGAAAACATAAATTGGACACATCATTACTTTTATAAGAGACCTGCGTTTTATACCCCACAGTAGGCATACTAACAAGTTCACACACAAATACAACAGAAAAGGTAAACATTCATATCAAACTCGGGTTCACAGGACACGTTCATATTCATAGCCAACATTCACTATCAACAACTCAAAAGATTCATATATACACAAGCTCAGCATATCTATGCATCCAAATGATTGATAGATCACACGACAATATTCATACATAATTCACAAAAAGATTCAGATATACACATGTTCAGTATGTTTATGCATCCAGATGATTGAGATCACAGCCAATATGATCCATGGACGAACTTTAATTACCTAGGGTATAGACTGGTAAATGGTGTTCAATCGGTGGTACTTCTTGCCAAAATTAGTTCTTGTACGAGTAAACTTTGGAGTACATAAGAGGCAGCACAGACAATCTGAACTTTGCTTGTAGGTTTATCCTCAAATAGTGGCCTCGTGCCGAGGGAGGTTCGATCAACTTGGCCACTACTTTCATCCAACTAGTTTACTAGCTCATCTTGGTCCTGTATCTCGCCAAAATTCTACATTGCAGACGAGAAAGGAGGCGGTTGAGAAAATGAACCACCCAAATTTTTTGTCCAGTTCAACTGAAATGGAGCATCCTTGGCGTGCAGTCTGATTAAGTGCCAAATGAATATACGCGTCAACCAACTTGTCTGGAATCTTTAGACTCCATGCCATATAGTTCGCTACCATATGTGCCGATAACCAAAAGGCACAAGTTGGGACGAAAGACTGGACTGCGTTTTTCTGGGCTATGCACCAAGCAATGTTTTTGGCGTTCACTCTCCTAATACTTGGAGTTTGACAATTGGTTGACGCCGGTTGATACTCGAATGAATATAGGCACTTCTTGTCAACATCGATGCTTGTCTGTGTGAACTTTGGAGTACATAGCAGCAACATAAGCACCTGTCCATCTGATCATTTTGTGCAGTTCTACTGAAATCACCCGATGTAATGATTTGCCTACGAGTTCAAGCTCCAAATTACTCCTTTATGAAATCAGCAATCAGTAGCACAATACCAAATTACCAATACATATGACAGGCACAATAATCAGGATAAAGACCAGTACCAACCTGTGTGAGGTAGCATATCAATTACTATTTCCTTTGACTGGAAGCCGAGATAAGCCAAGGGACTGACAGCAAAGGAAGAAAGCAAGCGGAGATTAGCGACTGGCAGGAAAGGACGGAAGCTATCGAGGCAATGAAGTACCCAAAGTTTTTGTGCAGTTCCACCAAAATCGAGCATCCCTGTTGGCACATATATTGAGAGGGTGAGATTACTGTAATAGTGGGACTAGTTGATGAAACATACACTAACAAATAGAAGCACCCTCATTATCTTAATGGGTAAAGTTAGCAACATAGTAGTCTTGCTTAAAGAGAGGTATTAGTTTATTTAATCAGTGCCAATTAGCTCAACTCAACACTCAAAGCATTGCCATTTATCATAGGTTGCAAAACTTTAACGTGCAAAGATAAAGGAGTTTCTCATGACAGTACCACGATACAAATAGAGATGACAGCAAACTAATATGGATGAAGGCCTTAGGCCCGTACCAACCTGAGAAAAAAAGCTTATTCATGTAGTCCCATAAGAGATGATAAAGCACTCACTGGAATCACACAATAGTATATATTTTTGTGCACTTCAAATGTATGGTTGAAATCACTCTTGTTTACCAGTGCTGAGATTATATTGAAAGATTATCAAGAACTTCTAGCAGAGTTAAAGCACTGGCTGGGATACAGTTCATTGTATTGTCTTGTGTAGTTCCACTAAAATGTACGATTGGCACAACATGATCCCTGTTTGCACAAGTAGGAACAAGGTGAAACCTTCATTAGCTTAGTGAGAAAGGATAGGAAGACATTAGCATAATACTCAAACAGTAGTATCAAATTCATGATGGACAATACGCAAAACATTGCCTCATTGAACCAATGGAATAAATTGACATGCAAAACAATAGCACTATTATGTCATGACACTAATAATATTCCCTCCCTGCTCCACCACATGATTCACCTCCATAGACAAACATACACACGTACATGATTCAACATAGGGTCCTACTAAAGATTTGTTTAGCTCCAACAGGAAAATTAGGCAGTAATAAATTAGTGGTACTTAAGTACTCCTAATTAATTAAGTGAGACAGCAGAAGTGGAAGGGATCCCTGGAGGATCGTCTCACATGTAAGGTAGTCGTTGCCGGAGCCCTTGAATGGCCTTGACTGAGGCCTCTGGCTTCAGCAAGATCGCCTTGGCACTGTTTATTCTTCTTCTTCTTCCTCTTGATGCTCTGTTTCTCTTTCTCCTCACCAGTTGGTGAAACCAAGTACATGATTGGCCTTCTAATTCATAATTGGTTTTGTCAATGAGGGAGTACAAGTGTACTAGTAAAAAACAGCATTATTTTCTCATGGCAGTCGGAAAATAGAGATGAACACATGCATTAAATATCATTCTTACCTAAAGGAAGGTTATGGCGCCAATATGGATGATGAGGATTGGAACACAGATCTCCCTTTGTGCAGTTCCACCAAAATGAACCAACTGTTCCATTCTGACATTCCAGTTAAACAGCACAAAAGTCACTTCTTTTAAGAAGAGTTTTGTGCGGTGCACCAAAAGGTCACAATAGCAACCAGGTGAATTGGATATCCCTGTTTGCACAAAAAGGCACAAAGGAAACAGTCAGAGTCTCAAACAATTACAGGCAAAAACATTTGGCTAAACTTGTCATGGCTTATAACAGTGGCATGGCTTCATTTTTACCAGGGACATTAGATTAATAACAGCTATTGTGACCTTTTGGTGCACTGCAAGTATTTGGTATAAGGGCATGGGACAGTGGGTGCACCAGCAGTCCAGCACCATGTACGTAAACAGGGGCATAAAGTGGTGATTCATACTTTGTTGCCCCGAGAAACAAACATCGAAGAAACATATCTGGGTTGGTCCCATTTTTGTTCACTCTAGCCACCTACTCCTATGTGTGGATAGCAAATCTAGTCCTGGTCATACCACTGTGTACATCGTTACCCCTATATTTCCCTTTTCGACCAAGAGACCGGTTGGATGACCAGTCTGTACTACTTTCACCGCCTTTCCTTCCTGTTTGTACCAAGTCCGATGTACATACTAAATTCCCCCACCCCCACTTTATTTCTTGTTTGAACCAAGTACTCCCTCCATCCGGAATTACTTGTCATCAAAATGGATGTGTCTAGAACTAAAATACATCTAGATACATCCATTTCAATGACAAGTATTTTCGGACCGAGGGAGTACAAGATTCGACTCCATGGAGTAGCTTTACCTCTAACAATAGAAGAAAAAAATATGTGACGTTGGACCATCCGATCGAGAGGGGCTGAGAGGTAGAAAATGATGCACATGCAGCGACGTAGCGAGCTGGGGAAGTAGAGCTAAGGCGGTTTCAAACGAAGATATACCTGAAGGTCGTCGGGATGTGGATAGGTGGGCGGCGGGAGGCCGGATCCGCCCACAGGCAATGACAAAGGGATCGGAGGACCTCCTGCGCCGGCGCTCGGCCAGAGATAATGGTGCGGCCGGCAGTGGTCTGCTCCCTCGCTGTCGACGACGGCCTAAACGCTACCCCTCCTCCCCTTCACCGGCAGAGGGGGATACGTCCGGATCTGTAACCAACAGTGAGGATAGAAAGCCAGTGTTTTTTGAAGGGAGAAAGACAGTGTTACTACCCCTATCTTGTTTAGATCTGGAGAGGATGAGAGTGTGTGAATAGAGCAACCCTAGCAAGCAAGCGCGGAGGCTCCGGCCTATATATACGTAGTGGGGTAGTTTTCCTTTTTCACTCCATCAAAACAATCGTTTAAAATTGTGTACTACTACATGCCAGGTCGCGGTTTTTTTAGTTGTTGATTGTTTTTTGAGATAGCTACCCGCTTGTTCCAAGTGGTGTTTCGGTGTGCCAGGTCGCACTTTGTATCGCTCAAGTCTGGTACTACAAGTCCCTCCATTAAATGAACAACCACCCCCTCGTAAAAATTGTGAACAAGCCCACGGCTAAAATTAGCGGAAACGTGGGTTGCCCCAACATGCATTATTATTTATATTTTCTACTCCCTCCGTTCCTAAATATAAGTCTTTTTTATAAGCCACAACTAAGACAAGAATTTTTTTATTAGCAGTGAACCCCAGATGTCATAGACACAAAAATTGTGGCAAGATTCCCTTAGGCAAGCCAAAGTGTGTCTAACAATTTGAGCAACTCAGGTTAGGCAAGTGTGGCAAGTGTGGGAAAAATAATGTGGCAACATAAGACAAACATAGTCACCATCCAAACAGCCCCGTAATTTTTTGTGACATGCATGAAAATTTGGTTAGTTAAATTTTTAGTCAAAATTTGGCAAGGTGCATCAAATCAACACATGCAAGTATCAAAAGGAAAGTCACGGCATGCATGCATGCGTTGTACTCCCTCCATTTCCAAATATAAGTCTTTTTAGAGATTGCAACAAGTGACTACATACGAAGCAGAATATGTCTACTCCTACATACGAAGTAGCCCATTTGAAATGTGTAAAAAGACTTATATCGAGTGCAGTGCTTTGATGTGTCGCGTCAACTCGTACAAGACCGAGAAATTTGATTACTACAACGCCCTCTCCCTCGCGGACTGAGCTCCGGTGCCTTAACTGCACCTGCCTTTGGCTGCATGACAGGAGGGCCAACCACCTGTTTGGCCCACCTTTCATAGACGCAAAGGCAGGAGCAGTAAGTAGAAGCTTTCGCTACACACCATCCCTCCCGCACGAGGTGGACGGACATGCAGCAGTGGATTCGATACTGTAGAAGTAGGAGTAACATCATGTTTGTCTTCTCGAAGAGGCGAAGAGCCAAGCGCAACCCGAACGTGGCAGTTGTGAATGCTCGCGTGGTGCGGTTCCTTGGAGTACTAGCCAGGCTCTTGCATGAGACAAAATTGCTATTGTTGAACAATTAAACTCCATTATCCATTGGTTGATACTCATTCTGCATAGGTCCACGCGCTTAGCACCGTTTCCTCTTGGGGTTACCAATGTTTATTTGCTAATTAATAGCATTGCATGCAATGAACTAGCCATTGCAAGTCATTAAAAGCATGCACACCTCTCATCTCTTATTGGTTGATATGTCAAGAAACAAGAAACAAGGTAGACGTTAATGCACCGCGCCTAAGTGTTTTGGGACTATTTGGTTTTCGTAAGATGACTTACACACCTAGACGGAGGGACTAGTATAGCCCTGTAAACCGGAAAGGAGTATTTGCCTTTCTAGAGATTTCAACAAGTGACTAGACTACACCGTGTGCAGTACTTCCTCCCTTCCGGTTTATAGGGCTCAAATCTCAAATCTCATGAACCAAGGCATTTTGCGATTGGAGGAATGTATCTCATACTTTACAAAACTGCCCTAATTAAACTCATGCATTAATTACGTAGTTCTCTCGTTTTCCTCTCCGCCTTGGTCGCGGTGCACAATATTGAGCACTCCTATATGACTAGCCGCTCTATCTACATGCGGGGCATTTCAAAGCATCCGGGCCCGCGTGCCATCCACCAAATCACAGCGAGGTGCTATAGTCGAGACTCACCTCTCACCCCGGTGTGGCCGTCATGACCCGGCATATCACAAAACCCACACCTTTACCAACACTGGTAAGGTGGCCTCCAAGTTGGATTGGACGAAGCAACCATCATTTCACTGGAACGCTCGTTCAAGCCCTTTCTTCCCTTTCTTGAAGAAAAACTCACTCCAGGCTACTCACTTCTGCCATTTTTCTTCTGTACCGACGAAGGAAAGGTGGGCGAATCAGTTATGCTGCTATATTTTCATTCCAAGAATCTTCTTTTTGCGAAGCACCAACCGATTCTCACATCCTATTATTTTCCCGTTTTCAATGCGATTGTGGTTTCCTTTGATTGCTTTTTGTTTGTCAGTTCATTGATGGATCCTAGAGCACTAGGCAAAGAGTTGCCGGCGGACAACCCAGTGGAGACAGCGATCTCCAGGAAGCGAGCACCGACCAACGAGTTGACCATGTTGGTGGGCCAACCCATGGAGACGAAGAACTCCAAGAAACAAGCACTGGCCAAAGAGTTGAGGACGTTGGCGGATGAACTCCTCAAAGAAAGTTGGACGAACAGCAAGGGCCCCATCGTGCCTACCCCAGGAACTCTGATTGCCACCTATGTGAGGCTCAAGACCAAGTTTGAGGAGATAGTCGCCGTTGAGAAGCAGTATTCTCCTGGCAAGGTGATGGCCCCCATCGAGGACGAGGAGATGGCCCCCGGAGGGATGAGATCCCCCGGTGAGCTGCACAAGGTAAAAAATAATGGCTTATTACCATAGTTGTGGTTTTTGATTATTTGCAATGTGCTTGCTAATATGTTAGGGTTGTGCAGGTGCCGGTGGACGTCGTTGATGATTCCGATGTCGTGGCCCGTCCTGTTGGCATCGCCCCGGAGATCGATTCCGATGCCGCTGTCCATCCTGTGGACATCGCCCCAGAGATCGATTTCGATGTCGCGATCAGTCCTGTGGACATCGCCCCAGAAATCGATTCCCATGCCGCTGTCCGTGCTGTGGTCATTGCCCGAGAGATCGATGACAAGAAATAGTTGGTCGCGCTAATATTTCAGGGTAGTTTGCATTGCCCTGTGTTTAATTACCAGAACGATGCATGTTATCAAACCATCTTAGGGCTAGTGCACTATCTTGTGTGGGCGGATCTTGCTACTTTTGTTTGATAGTGAATCATGCGATGAATCATGCGAACCCTCTCCGAGTTATGGAAACAGATGTATCCTCACCAGCTTTTGATGTAATATATGGCATGCTTAGATGTAAATTTGAACTGTTTATCATATCAGCAGGGCTTGTTTGATGATTCTTGGTGTTAGTAGGCTAGCTACTGTGCGAGCTATAGTACTTGCAAAACACTCACCGAAGAGAAACGTTGGTGCTGATGAGCTCGTGGTACGCTTATACTTATCCCTCGTCGATCGACCAATAGCCCTAGCTCCTAAAATTGTAGGCTTAGCAATCGATCAGACAATAGTCGACATACATTCAGGCCTCATTTGGTTCATAGGGTAGGAAAATCGTAGCAAAAGTACAGAGAACATGCAACACAAAATCATAGCAGTGCAGAGACGTACTCCCTCCGTTCCAAAATAGATGACCTAGGCGGGCTAGTTTGGCCTAGTGGGTTTCAGTGATATGACGTGGTACAGTGCCGTCCAGTCTTCGCGTGTGGTAGCAGTATTGTGGGTATAGTAAGTTTTCTTGAAGAAGCGGAATTCAACGAAGTCATGATGGTTCCTTCGTCCGAACAACTTATAGTGGGAAACGTTGGGCCTGCGATACGACCGGGGTAGACCAGGATAATTTTGTGCATGGCAAGTGGACAAGGATGGTCGACGTCCCACATGTCGGCGAATGAAAGTATTCTTTCCGATATAGAGGATGAGCAACGAGTATTCATTGTTTATTTTTGATGAAAGCTATTGTCTCCACTGTTACGACGGAGGAGTGTGAAACACGGCAGCCCAGTGAACTTGGCATGTGCACCACTCCCTCCTTCCTCATGTAATGCCCAGGTTACAGCTTTTTCTCACTTTCTCTCTATCTATTTCCTCTCAAATGTTTTTTACCTTTCTTTTTTAAGACACAATTGTTTTTATGCTTTTTTTAGAATTATTTTTTATACCTAGGAGCACGTGTAGAGACGGGCTCTTGCAGAGCCCACCCCTTGACTTTATCAATGCCTCTCTCTCCTCCACATAAGGAGTACTACTTGCTATGCATGCATGCGGCAGGCAGCTAGCCTCTTGAGGGGCCAGGGCGGTGAGAGCGGGCTCCGGAAGCGGTCCGGACTCCAGCATGGCCCACCTCACATTATCACCATATATTTCTTGGAGTCCGTGCGCGGCGGGCGGGCGATCTCTTCTCCCTCCCCCGTTTCTCTCTTCTCAGCCGACGCCCGCCGAGCGATTAGATTTTGGCTATCGACGGTTTATTCAATTACGGTCCCACATATAAGTGAAATTGCAAGACAAGGCGTGTCCCCTCTAGTGAGCAGCGTGCGAGCGGGACTGTCGGGGTTGCGACGTGTACGAGTCGTAAGTGTGCCGCCTTTTCCTTTAGAACTTGTGAAGCGTAACATTTTCGCGTGATCAATCGATAGAAATCCAGAACAAAATGACGAGGGCGGTGCTTTCCCGCTCGTTAGGCAGGCTAGTTCGAGTGATATGACGTGCTACAGTGCCGTCCACTTGCTCCATTTTTATGTAAGCAAGAGTTTACACTCTTACGCGGGAGGAGTGCGAAACACCGCGGATCTGATTTTGATCGAGGGATAACTGTTCCCTGCCAAATAATGGAGGATTGTTAGCGATTATAGCATGATAGTTAGGGCATCTCCAGCGCTGGCCCACAAATTTACACCGGCATCTATCCGAGGACACTGATGGATGCCATCCGATGCTGCCCGCATACCTTTCGGCAACTATATGAACTAACCGGACGAAATTCGTGCAAACAAAGCAAATTTCAAATTAACCGGATGAAATTCATTACATTTCGAAAACTTTTCCTACAAACTGGACGAAATTCATTACATATTTCGCACAAACCGTACTAAAACCTACTGTAAACCTAATCTAAATGATCGCTGGCGCCCGACCACCATGTCCGACCATGAACCCGAGAAAGCCGGCCATTGCCTTTGCCTCCTCCTCATCTGCCTCGATAACCTCCTCCTCCGGAGCACAAGGTTCTGAAGATTTCCGCCTCCACGTCGCCGTCAAGCGGCTAATCGGCCGCCGATGTTTACCCCACCAAGCTTGGCGTCGACTGAGTGGAGTAGCGGTGGCCATCTCGGGACCAGAGCGGTGGCGACCTACCGTGTACTACTCTTCCTCGCTGCCGGCTACGCCCGCGCACGCCCGCCGGCTTCATGGTTGTGGCGGCGGAGGGCGGCCGGGGGGTGCCGGCGATCTCCTTCGTTTGCTCCTGCGACAGTGCGTCGAAGAGAGCTTTGGAGTGCGCCCGAAGCGGAGTCGCCGATGTCCCTCGTCCGCTCCTGTGATAGTACGTCCAAGAGAGCTTCGGAGCGCCAGGAGGCCATGGTTGAAGTTGTGCCGACAGAAGGAAGGGACCGGAGGAGAATAAGTGTGGGTCTTTGGCTATGGCTGGGAGATGGGGCTCAAGTTAATATAGCGGGCGAATGCGGACGCTGGCGCCGGAGTAGGTTCGTCGGGCGTGAATGCGGACGCTGCTGAAGTGACTTAACTGCAGATGCGTTTGGGTTACTGACATGTGGGCCCAACGAGCATCTAGCCCGCATGTCAGTGACACACCAATTGCACCTGCAGTTATGTCCAGTGAATGCGGCATTGACATTCTGGATAGACGGTGACCGTTTCAGGCGGGAAGCGCGCGCTAGCGATGGAAGGGGTTCTGTGCAACTTGCTCCAATTTAAACCCTCATGCTTGGATACTTTAGGGCTATTTGAGCCCCAACTAGCTCAAACTAACTCTAACCCATGGATCCAAACAGGGCCTATGGCCAGTTTCGACGCGGAGCAGTCGCGTGCACTGGGAAGCGGCGCTCTCTCGGCCGTCGCGCCACTTCAAAGCCGGCGCCAGTGAGAGGTCGCCTCCGCTCTGGCCGGGCATTAATGCGGCACTGACGCTCCAGGGCGACGCTGACCATTTCACGCGGGAAGCGCGCGCTGGCAAGGGAGTATAGGTTTTGAACCGTTTCAGGTGGAGTACTGGTAGTTTGCAAAACTACTCAATTATTGCACTCAGTTTCCTAAGAAATTGTGGTAAAAAAACGTTACTCCACAGCCCGCTTCGCTTCTCCTTCCTCTTCCACCACCCGCGCACGTCCGTGGGAAGCGACCGGTCAACCCTTATATAGGAGTGCTAGCACAAAAAGATGCATGCATGACCACTAAAATTTCCATATTAAAGCGCCGCTCCGGTGGGAGTATGGCGTATGTTGTTACCTTCGGCCGGCCCATGGCTACCGGATGACGGCGACCAGAGAAGAGGCGGCGGGAGGGGAATGAATGCAGCTACTATTTGGGTTCGCCTTCCGGCTTAAATAAATGCGCAACATCACGTGTACCCGCGGGTGCACAAATTGTAACATACGTGTCTGCTTAAGTGGGCGTCACGTAACTGGTGTGTGTGTGAGAGAGATTCTGAGAGATAGAGTGCGTGTGTGCGACTCTACTCTTCGGACATGTACTCAAGCTTTTGCATTGGGATATAAGTATAATGGTATTTACTTTAGCTAGTGATTTACGTGGCCATGTTAACGTGGTTGTGTCAAAAAAATGTCACTTCCTGCTCGTGATTTGCGTTATATAATTACAAGCAAGATTCTCGTGCATTGCACGGAACATCAATATGCATTTTTTTTACAGAACACCTGTTGTGATTGACCCATGCAGGAGTAATCCCATGTGTAAAAACTAATGATATCTCGAGAATTTTATCGGAAAACTGGTATCTCGAGAATGTCATCGAAAAAATGGAAGATGAGAGATAAGGCGAGGAGGAGTGGAGCGTGGTGGTGACTGGTGGTCGGAATGGGCGGAGGCATGGGGATGGACGGCGCCGGCAGGCGGCAGCTGCCACCATGCATGCTAGATTGTTCCAGAGACTTATTCCTTTTTTAATTGCTGAGCAATGAGGTTGCGGGAGATATGATGTGGAGAGAGGTGCGGGTATCTTTTGTAAAATTATCATAGTTTGCTTTCTATCCTCAGATATAGATCATACGGTCTGTATTACAAGATGGCAGGCACACCATCACCGCCAACTCGTTTTTCATAAGGGTACAGATGATAAGTTTGCTGACTACTAAAGTAAAATGGAATTTGTCCATGTTATGCAAGTAAATAAAGGTGATTGTTTATCATACGGGTAAGGTTGGATGAAGGGTGGTAGGAACAAATGCTCCGCCTAGAGCATGTGTGTGTGCGATGGAGTCTTAGTGTGTGTGTGGGGTGTGTGTGTGTGTGAGAGAGAGAGAGAGGAGAGAGAGAGATGGAGTCTTAGTTTGTGTGTGTGTGTGTGAGAGAGAGAGATGGAGTCTTAGTGTGTGGGGGGTGTGCGTGCGTGCGTGTGCGTGTGTGTGTGTGAGAGAGAGAGAGATGGAGTCTTAGTGTGTGCGTGTGGGGGGTGCGTGCGTGCGTGTATGTGTGTGTGTGCGTGTGCGTGTGTGTCGCGGGGTCCTCTGTGGCGGATGTAATTTAAGTGTGCATGGCTTCATCATAGAGAGGTGATGTGTATGGAAGAGGCCACCAACGATGGGGTGCGAGAGAGAAAATGCCCGTAGAGAGGGAAGAGAAGGTGTGTTCGCGTGAGAGGAGTCGACATCGAGAGAACGTGTTTGTTCGAGAGACACCGAGGAAGACTACTATATAGCGATGGTGCATGTAGGCGGGAATTAAACAAAGGTATGGTCTTATTGGTTTCGGGGATATAGGGGAAGAGTGAGAGGCAGGGGGGTAGCTAGAAGGAGATTGTTAAGTGTGAGTGTGTGTTTTACCCATCCAGGCGGAAGTTATGTGCACAAAAGAGGAGAATGATTCGATGTGGCGTTAGGATTGAGGGTAATTAACTACGTATGGAGACATAGAGACCTTGCACGTGCATGTGTGAGAGGTATACATGTATACGTGGGATGTGTGTGTGTGCGCGCACGCATGATCGAGATAAAAGAAAGAAGACATAAGTCATAAGATCAACGACATGGGAGAGACGGATCGGTATGACAATATGCATGCATGTGAGAATGCAGGGAAGAAGGCCCGACAATCGAGCATGTGTTTTTGTCTTTAAGATAGAGTGGCGTGGGCTGGAGCATGCATGTATGGCGAGCAGAGGGAGTGAGGTGCAACGATTGTGCAAAAGAGACCAACCTATAAATGCATATGTATGGAGAGACATATATAGTGTGGGTGATAGGAAGCAAGACTCCGTGAGAGAAAGAAATGTTGACGGAGAAACTACAGATAGATACAGAGATGGAGATGCTAGCTAGAGGGACATCCGCTAGTTTGGGTGTTGGAGATGACCGTCGGGTGGTTCAAAGGGTGAAGTTATATATGTGTGTGAGAGGGCACTTGACTGCATGTAGAGAGAAACATATGTAGTGTGCGTGATAGGAATCAAGAGTGAGGGCGAGAAAGAAGGTTGATGGAGAAACAAATAAATAGAAAGATAAAGATGCTAGCTAGTGTGCATTAGAGATAGGAGTCGAGTAGATCAGAAGGCTGGGTTATGTGTGTGGGTGTGAGAGAGATAGAGGGAGGGTGCATGTGAGTCACATACAAACAGATATCAGAGAGAAATGAGATCCAGAGAGACAGAGTTTTGTGTCTGCGAGAGAGAAAGATATTTCACAACGAGAGTGATAGCTAGAGAGACATACGAGGGAATGCAAGATATCTCTAGGGAGAGAGGCTGTGTGTGAGCGACATACAAGAGAACAATGGAGAAATATGAGACCCTGGGAGACAGAGTTTGTGTTTGTGTGTGAGAAAGAGATATTGAAGAGGAAGAGTCGTAGGTTCTCATATCTAAGGAGCGAAATACATCTCTGTATGAGGGGCGTGCGAGTGGCACACATGGGAATAGTAGAGAGAAATGAGACCCCGGGAGACAAAATTTTGTGTTTGTGTGAGAGAAAGAGATTCCACATGGAGAATCATAGTTAGAGACACATAGCAGGGAGCGAGATATACTTAGAGAGAGATACAGTGATGAAGGTCGAGGGAGAGAGTACCGTCAGTGTGTTACGAAGATAAAAGATCATTGTCGACATACATGTAGCAGGAGAGATACCTGAGAGACGATGAACGCGTATAGGTCCAGAGAGATAGTCCTATATAAGCATGAGTGATAGCTATATGAGACGAATATCTGATTAAAGGGGATTCAAATATTTAAACTGGAGATCACGACATCGATAATATCATAACGCAAATTGGTGTATCAAACATGCATATTCATTTGAATTTGGGCACACGTGTAATGTTATATAGTTTATCAATATTGGTGATCCATAGATTCTTCAATTACAAACAATGCATGGTTTATATGCAATTAATGTCTAAATGGGATTACACTATATCTTGCGTGTGTGAAACACATTATACATGTTTGAGAAGTAAAAAAACCCCGCATGAAACACACATTAATTGGAGATAGTTAGCTAGGAATGCATACATTGGATTTCAACATAAAGTGGTTTCAAATATTTGAAAATCCAAATTGATGGATACAACCTTATGAATCTGAGATCATGCCATTTGTAAACCATATTTATGTATAAATGGTGTTGTGCTTTTGAAAGTATATAAAAAAAATGATGTATATAGAATGTAATTCCAATTGAAAATGGATCCCGCCCGAAAAAATAGAATACAAACGGGATTCGAATTGAGTTGGCACGGTAAACGTGCACTCTACAAAATTTGAACGAAGCGGGGAAAGTCGCAGTAACCGCCCGAAACCAAAATCTGCGAGATGGAAATCACTACTGCCTATCCCTGCCACGTAAAGCCTATCTGCTGGATTTCTATAGGTTTCGATAGGGGTAGGTTTGTAATTTCACCCAAACGTGACGTAACCGCCTCTCACCCGGATTCATACACGGTGGGCGCCAAAACACAGTGTGTCCTCGGCCGAAATCGACTCCCTCCCCGATTCATATTCATACACGGTGGGCGCCAAAAACAAACTCTCGTCGGCAAATATTCGGTGTATGCGAGATTACCGTCCTATCCCCAACCGACTAATGTTGCCGTGATGTAGTAGCAATTTGAAACGGGGGCTAAGTTTGTAAATTTCCTCGCATTTGAGACAAGCGCGCCCTGAATACATGGTTCCCCCCTTCCTCTCTACCTCCTTTTTCCCCATTCGTACTCTGTGGGCGCCAAAACACCCTCTCCACCCCACCCTCCTCCGTCCGCCGCCGTCCGCCACCCCATCCACCGCCGTCCTCCTCCACCATGCCGGAGCTGATACCCTGACGCCGCCGTCCATTACAAGAGATCGACCTCTCTCATCCACGGCTTTGGACCGGGATCCTTGCATCCCGTCCTCTCGCTTCATCCCCGCCGTCGTCCACCTTGCCGGCGCCGCTCCTACGACTGTCTCGTCCACCGCGCCCCGCCGCCACCGTCTACCCTCCTAGATCTGCTTCCACGCCGCCGACAGCCATCGCTACCGCAGCACCGTCAAATTCTCAGCAGATGCGTACACGGCGCCGCACCAGAGGCGGTACTCTTTCGTATCTGCTCAACTTATTTATCGCAGCAAGAAAATAGATCGCCACTGCTTTACTCTGATTTCTTGTCTTGGTTGCAAAGTTGCCTTTGTCCGGTTTGCATCTTCAGATCCGCCATGGCACGCTCAACACTATACTCCCAATGCTTATGGTTTTCCCCTTTTATATTCCACACTAGTTAAATCATAGTAGACTAAATTTCAAAATTGGGTCAGTCGATTTTTCAGAGCTTGCCGGAGTTCGCCGGTGCGATCGAAGGGGCTCAGGTGGTTGTGTGGCCTCGCCGAACGAAGAAAAATCAACGCGGGTGGGGGTTGGGGCGGGGGTGGGGGTGGCGGAGGAACACATGCGGTGGGGGCCGGTGGTCCAGCCGGCGGCCCGTGCGGTGTTCTGTATGGGAAGAATCAGAGACGAGGAAGAAGAAGGGTTAGGAGACGTAGGATCTTCATCCAACCGCCTGAAATGGTCGAGAGACAGCTGGGAGTTGCATTCTTAATGCGCTCTGGTTCATCATGTGTGGGCACTGCGCAACCAACATTTTATTATCCAAAATCTGCTTGCTCTTCTTTACCATGTTCCTCTTCCGTTCTTCTTTAATATGTACTCTCTCCGTTCCTAAATACAAGTCTTTGTATAGATTCCACCATGGACTACATATGGAGCAAAATGAGTGAATCTACACTCTAAAATGTATCTGGATACATCTGTATGTGATCCATAGTGGAAATATCTACCAAGACTTATATTTTGGAACGGAGGGAGTATGATAGTAGTACAGTATGTTCCTTGTACTGAAGATGAGCAGGGACATTTGCAGTGTAGAGGTCTATACGGTTGGTTGTGATGGACACTTTGAGCCTCTTTGATTCGTAGGATCTTGTATACATAGGAATAGGATTTGTAGTGGCCTGCCCACTTGAATCCTATAAGAATAGCAAGGAAATGCGGGGAGCTGTGTCGCCTTTGAGAGTTACACTGATATTAACAGTACCGCAGCTTCACTTGAAGAGAGCTGGTATCTGAAGCCTTTCTAGCCGTACCGGCAATACTAGCACATATATTCCAGCAAGTTCCACTTTACTGATTTTACTCTGATGCTTAAGGTTTTCCCGTTATATCTACACTATGATCTATGTAGCTGCTTTGTGTCGCACTAGCAGCAGTCCACTCTTGAAGCTAAACACTGCAATGACTTACAAAATTGGCACCAAGGCATTGAGTGCCATTCTGGATGCAATGAAACTCATACGCTCCCCACCTGTTGATTCTTGTTCAGAATATGATCCTAATGACTATTCTAACCTCGAGGAGTCAAAGGCAGATGGCCTATCCTGTTCACCCATCAAGGTGCCTGTTCTAATTTGGCAATGTTTTATTGATTGAGGATATCTTGCATATGTTGTCTTGCATTTCTTATACTTTGTTGCACCGCCATCTACTTAGTTTACTCATCATATATGTCGAGATGCCATGCCCATCCATTATAAATACATATTCCATCTGTCATCATACCATGTTTTTCCACTCAAATGATGTTCTTGTGCATCAGACATCAAAAAGGAAGAGGGTGATTGCCGAACCTGAAGGAGCACCAGCAAAGTCCTTGAAAAACGTGGTGGTGCTGGAGAAATCAGACAGCACCCCACTTATATTGGTTGTAGAACCAGTGACACAAAACGTAGGACCGACTCCAGCAGACTGTACCCATACTTCACTGGCCACACCACTAGCCCCACCACACAGGACCTGCACTCCAGCAAAAGGAATACTGATTTCATTTGCCAGAGCACCAGCTGTACCACAGAAAAATCCCACTCCAGCAAAAAGTACAGCAAGTCCACCGGCCGAAGACCTATCCCAACTGCAGAGACGGCCAATTCCTGCAGATTGGAACCCCATTCCATTTATTCCCAGTTTAAAAGACAATGCTTTCAATGTTGTTAGGGACTACGTGCATATATTCCCATCATGGGAAGATTATTGTGAAGACAAACACCATTTTCACATCTTCCTGTCCAACTTACGTGTAAGTGCTATTATTCATGGTTATTATTTTCCTGTTTTCTGCTGATTGAACACATCAATGATTTACATTACATTGTTGTAACTAGGCGAGGGTCAATCTGGATAGTCATGACGAGCCAAGCTTGCTCGTGCTTTTCAAGGAAGCTTTGCAGCAGTATCGGTGTTACCTGAGGAAATCACACTTTGATGGCAAGTCTATAAACGAATTTCCGGTGAAGTCTCCTGTGCTAAATTTAGAAGACATTGAATGGAAAAACCTTGCTATGCACTGGTCTCGTTCCCAGGATGAGGTACTGTCTATGAAATCACATGACAATTTGAACTTCTACTTTTCCGCATGTGCCTTACGGATCTTTTTTGCAGGAAATCTGCTCGAAGAAGAATTCCGGTTTGACAAGAACGACAGGATATCACAAATATGCTGCCCGCTGATTTGCTCTTGTTAGTACCTGTTGTCCTGTATCACTGTACTTGCATACATACCTGGTTCATTATGTGACTGCGGTATGCATGATAGCTTGCTTATCAATTGTTCGCTCCAAATTATCTAATCTGTATGAATGGTTACATTAGTGTAGAATATATCCAATGCCAATGTTTTTTTAGCTCTGCATTGTTCTTGTAAGTACAGGCTGTCCTTTATCAGTGTACTTATAATGATAGGTAGTTGTTCATGTACCATCACTCGGCAGCTTATTTTCCTTTGCCCTCCATTTTCTACAAATCAGATCTATATTTACTCTTACCGTAAGGTTGGTACTAAATAAGTTTAGCTGTGCATTGCTCTTGGCTGTACCTTTTGCCTGTATCGCTACACTTACATTTATAGCTACTTGGTTATGTAGCATCACTCTTCATCTTATCTTAAATATTCTCCACTTTTCGTATATTATCACATCTATATTTACTCTTAACAAAATGTAGATTAAAGGCAATGCTTTTGAAGAAGATTCTGTGGTAAACTTCTTGAATTGCCCCCCATCAGCATGGACAAGGCCTTTATAGAGCCTGTCTTCACCAATAATGTAAGTTTTTCCATCTCAAGCCTTCAAACTTTGTTGTATATATTTGGTTAGGCATGACTGCAACAGCTGTTTATTTTTGGTGTTTGCATCAAATTGCTTGTTTAAAGTTTATTATGTAGTTCATAAACAAAAGTTTGTCCTTTCTCAATTTAAGTTTTCAGTTGTACAACCAAGTTCCTTCTTCATACCATGTAAATTAAACTATACAAAGCAAGTGATCTTCTTTTGCACTGCATGTATGCTTCTATTCTTCATCCGTAATCCAGTGGTGTGGTGAACCTACCCACTACAGCACAATGTCATATTCTGCAATGTCTTAACTATGAACAATGTCATATCATTCTACTATTATTTAAACCGTCTCTTTACTTGCCAATCTGAAATGGTATAAATTGACAGCACACTAACCATTGATACTTATAAGTTCTTGATCTATAATCCAGTGGTGTCGTGAAGCTATCAACTCCTTCACAATGTCATTTCCTACCATGTCTTGACCTGAACAATACCATATTGTGTTAATGCAATTTTAAACTGTGTCACCTTATTCGTCAG
Organism: Triticum aestivum; assembly: GCF_018294505.1. Lineage (NCBI taxonomy): Eukaryota > Viridiplantae > Streptophyta > Magnoliopsida > Poales > Poaceae > Triticum > Triticum aestivum. Next base: position 469,289,036 of record NC_057814.1, on the reverse strand, counting down.
TAAGAAATGTGATGAATTGTCAGCACTGATACTTTTATGTGCAAAACCTGTCATCTGTCTGCTTGTTTATCTTTCAGAGTGAGGAAGATATAAGTGTTGAACAAGCGCAGTATCATCATCTTGCTCAGCTGCTTGCGCTGCAGCTCCCCAGCAGGGCTAACCTTTCCTGAACTCTATTGAAGTGTTGTCGGTTTTGTATATTATTTTGTCGGCGTGTTTATTTGCACTGGTGGCGATCTTTGATGCCCAGTGTATGTAATCTACTGTCTGCCTGTGCTTTATTATCATAGTGGCAAACTTTGATGCCCAGTGGATGTAATATGCCGTAATTTCTTTATTGTATAGTCTAGGTTTTTTTTTATTCACGATGTTGCAGTCATTTTACTGTATATATATCCTGTCTTCGCAGTAAACCGGCCAAACCGTAAAATTACGGTACATAATCGGGCCGTCATGCAATCACGATGTAGGTTGGGCCTGAAACGTGCTGAACAGCTCAAGGGCCGGCAGCAGCCCGAAATGAACCCCGGCCCATGATTGTGCGAATCAAATCACGGGCTTTTAACAGGCCAAAATTGTCTCGGTCCTTGTTTGGCCCAATCAGATATCGGCTGCGAGCAGGCCGGATGCAAACCGGGCCGTAGTTAGGCCCAACTATATGACGGGCTTTTAACAGGCCGAAATTAATATAGGGCCGAAATGTTAAACGGGCCCTTAACAGGCCAAAACTAATATCAGGCCGAATTACTAAGTGGGCCTTTAGCAAGTGGGCCCAAAAGCATAGTGTCCAGTTGACGGGCCGAATCTGATATGGGCCATAATTGAGCCCAAAGCCTCTTAAAGGGCCGGACCTGATCTGGGCCGTAATTTGGCCCAGAACGTGGTAGGCTTTTAACGGGCCGGATCTCATATGGGCCACTATTAGGCCCGGAGTGTGACAGGCCATTAATGGAGGGTATCAAATATGGGCCGGCATTTGGCCAAAAACATGGCAACCAGTTAATGGGCCGGCCTACTAGGGTCCTCAAAATCTTGTGGGCCTACAGCTGGGCCGACCCATTAATGTCGGCGAAATCTCATGGGCCTTTAGCTGGGACGACCCATTATGATCCGCAAGAATCTTGTGGGCCTTTACCTGGGCCGGCCCATTATGGCACACAAAAATCTTGTGGGCCTTTACCTGGGCCGGCCCATTATGGCCCGCAAAATCTTGTGGGCCTTTAGCTGGGCCAGCCCATTATGGTACGCAAAATCTCGTGGGCCTTTAGCTAGGCCGGCCCATTATGGTCCGCAAAATCTTGTGGGCCTTCAGTTGGGCCGGCCCATTTAAACTTGATGGGCCGGTCCACGTGTCAACATATCATAGGCGCGTCTCGCCCATTGGATGAGTGACACCTGTGCCAACGCGGACCTGACACGTGTCTCCTCCAGCCAATGATGATTTTACACGTGGAAAATCCCCATTGGTCGGGGCTGTTAACGGGTTATCGGATCCAAAACCCGACCCGATAGCTTAACGGCGTTCCGTTACGGTGGATGCCACGTGTCGGTCACCCTTGACGAAAGCACTTCCGTGACGCGTGATTTATCGTCATGGAAGTGGACACTTCCGTGATGATAATTTTGGTAATGTCATGGAACACTTCTACGACAGCATAGGCATGACTATCTTGATTCTGTCATAAATTTGTCATGGATGTACATGCATGACAAAAAACGCGACCTACTGTGACAAACATGTATCATCACGGAAGTGTATTTTTTTGTAGTGCACCTAGTATGACTACTAGGACTAGAGCAAGCCAAAAAGCGCGCCGCCATCACCCCCTCCTTATCGGCGACGGGAAAACCTTTGTTTTACACAGTCAAGAAGTCATTGTGCTAAGGCCTCACATGCTGAGCCGTTGAATAGAATGTAGATGCTAGTTTACGGAAACAAGTATCGATAATACGTTTGTATCTCCATACTTATATTTCTTCTCTTATAAAAAAACCGAGTTGGTGATGATGGTACGCGTGCCACATCTTGCAATATAGACCGTCCGATCTATATCTGACTGATGGAAATTAAACTAAAAGATACCCGCACCCCTCTCCACATTTGCAGACAAGGCCTTTCCTCGTTCATCCTTATCTCCAACAACATCATTGTTGAGCAATTAAGAAAGGAAGCCTCTGGAACAAACTGGCCCGGTGGCCGCTGCCGGTGTCGTCAATCCCCATGCCTCCGCTCCGTCCGACCACCAATCACCACCACGCCCCACTCCTCTTCACCTTATCTCCTATTTCTCGAGATATCATTAGTTTTTACACATGGGATTACTCCCGCATGGGTCAATCACAACGAGTGTTTTTATAAAAAATGCATCTTGATGTTTCGTGCAATGCACAAATCTTGCTAGTACTCCTACAGAATTCTAAGTGGGTGATGATGGTGTGTCTGCCATCCGTCGTTTGTGACCATTAGATCTACATCTAACGACTGTGAGGTAAGTTGTTGCCTTTTCTCACAAACATCCCACTTGTCTACCAATTTGCAGAAAACCCCATAATTAGTATCTTAAAACCAACCACATCCCTCCCTAACCTCACCAAAACAGCCCAAGGAATATATTCTAATTGAAACATAATATATCTCTAGTGATATATGTATATCAAAATTAGAGTGTTTTGTATCAAGTTTGTGAATAAGTATTATTCAAATTATGATTCGTTGCAACGCACATGAACATTGCTAGTATTTCAAACCATGCAAATTTTTTCCCTAGTATTCCATAGTTTCGAGTTCTTCATCAAGATATTAGTCACTCATGGTTGATATTTACTTTCAATCATGTACACATATGCACTATGTAACTAGCCTTGCTTATTGGGTTCCAAAGCTTAACTTTCACTCCTACTTACAATATGTAGAGTATTTAACAAAAAACTACCACTTTCAACCAGTCCTAGGAAGAATCTATTGTACAAAAAATAGCAAAAACATACCCAAAATTTCTTAATCCACGCCAAAAACTACTACCTACTGATTAGGTTAGTTTAAACCCATTTATGACAGGGTTGGCCCACACGTCCGTGCTGACGAGGCAGCTTAAACCAACACATTTTGTTTGACCGTTGACACGGGGGACCCACATCTGACCTTCTATCCTATTACGAAACTACTTCACGGATGACATGTGCTTGCACGATCCTGGGCCGATGCCTAATCCAACGACTTCCTGTATATTAGTGTTTTGAATGGATAGTGCGATATGGAGTGTCGTGCTGAAATTGTCCGTCAACCATCGTCTGTGTAGCAGTGCTCATCCTGTTATTCCCCCTCAAATCATTATTGTTCCTGAACATTACTTCAAATAGTACTTATGCGTGTTCGTCGGTGGCGCCGGAGATGAGAGAGTTGGCCGCCGCTCCACCGGACGGGCCGGACGCCGCGCTGGCCTCTGCACGGGTTGGCAGGCTGGCCCGAGCGTGACTCATGAGCGAGCAAGCCGCCACGCTGGCCTTCGCTCGAGCCAGATGGCTGGCCTTAGCGCGGCGTGCGCGAGCAAGCCGCCGCGCCGCCGTGCCAACCTAGCTAGCAAACCTTGTAGACAAGCAGCTGGACGGAGCTATCTTGGCTAGCTAGCGGCCGCGAGCACCGGATGGAGCTGCTATCCGGGCTGCCGCAAGATGGGCTTCGCACCGCCAGCGGTTTTGACCTCGCCTTCTGCCGGCGGCGGTAGCTGCGTCCCATGGCCGAGGATGACTAGGTGGACGGGCCGGAGGTAGGAGGTCACTCAGGGATTTTTGTGCAGACTGACATGTAGGTCCCACAAGTCATAACACCCGGTCGAATAGAAGGCGTTGACTTAATGGGCGACATGGGCCCTGTTTGGATACTCTAAGTCAGAGGCTAGATTCTAACCCTGAACTAACTCTAACCAAAGTGGTGTTTGGATGGCAGGGTTAGATTGACAACAAATGTATCCAAACAGGGCCATGGGTTGAAACGTGCCTATAACGGCACTTTGTAGAGTAGTCATTTCTTGGTAGGGCTGGTTGGTAAGAGCATGCACAATGGTTGATAAGGTAGTCTTATCTTAAGTCTGCCATGTATGCAAGTGGTAGTAGTTTCTTGGCATTATTAGTGGTTTCTTGCATTATTAGGGGTTTCTTGTAAGGAACAATGTACTACTAGCGACAAAAGGCGATTCTAGGTTGCGTTGTACTCCAACGAGTACTACTAGTGGTCGCGGGAGTGTATACCTCGTTTTGTGGGTTCGATCCCGGCCGAATGCACGACAGCCTCTTTTTTAATAGTAACTTCACAGCGAGCCAATATTTTACACGGGTAGTTTGAGTTTTGAAGTCAAACGGACATGCGGCACCACAATCTGGGTGCACTAGATAGCCTAGCCACATGAACTGGTTTTCCTTCCTAGCATCTCGTGGCTCGCGTGCTCGCCCTAGCCGCACCTCGCTTGCAGCTTCCTCATCAGCTAGTAGCATATTTAAACTAGCGCCTCCCAATTAAGCCCGAGGAGCCGGAAAAGCCTGGTGGGGCATTGGGAACTGTGCAATATGGCTCTGTACGTAAAGTGCTCTACTACTACTCTATAGCTTGTGGCGTTGCACGCATGGACTTCACTCCATTATCGGCTCTACTATAAAAGAAATTCCTCTTGACGTGTTTTTTTGAAACGGAGGCAAAAGCTTTGCTTCATCTCATTCATAAAGAAGGAACTACTAACAAAGTTCGACGAGATCCATTACACCTCCACAAATGGAAGCGAAAAGCCTAGTCTCGCTGTATCAAATAACTCAAATGTTCTGCCCCCGCAGTAACCGTCGCTGATAAACAGGCTGCTAGTGTGTGCGTGAGAGGAGTGGCTGAGTAGGCCAGCTACGTGAGAGGAGCGGCTGAATAGAGCACCGAGTGTACCCACTAGGACACTACGCAGGTGTACTTTCCCTGCATTGATAGTACAGCGATGGTTCTAGAGAACAGTAGTAGTACCCTCCACTTCCAACTGTAGTACCTTGGCCTGAGATTCAAGAGTTCAAAACTGGTGCACTATACTAGAAGTACAGTACATAGAACTAGTAGTACCCTCGCACTACTAGTTGAGAAAGTAGTACTAGTACTGCTACAGTACGAGTACGTACTCCTGCTTCACATAATGTAAGATGTTTTTTGACACTAGTTGGCGTGTACAAAAAATAGCAAAAACATACCCAAAGTTTCTTAATCCACGCCAAAAACTACTAGCTAGTGCCAAAAATTTCTTACTTGTGCTATTATTTACAGTATAATGCAATCCCATAACGTCCCATAATGCTAGTACTAGTAGTAAATAATAGCCTCACCCCTTCGCTACAGTTGGAAGGAACGATCTACAGTTGGAAGGGACGAGGCCCTGCGGTTACTACGCTCTGATCTCCTCCTCGCCAATTCCCTCCCCCCGAACAGAAGGCAGTTCGTTGCTGCTCCCATGGATTCGCCAGGCGGTTCTCCTCCTCCTCGGGGCTGGGAGACCTTGGACGATGATCCTTTGGGAGAAATCGCACGCCACTCCGACGTCCTCACCGCCGCAAGACTCGGTGCTTCCTGCACCTACTATTTCAAGACAATGCTTAAAATGGCTTGGGAAAAGGCCATGCTTGTTGGTCTTCCATGCGTCCTCGAGGAGAAGGTTCTTCTATGGGACAATCCTTCAAACAGTCCACCGCTCCCTGGCCATGGTTGCACGTTGACTCTGTTAGAGTTGCCGACGTTGAGAGGTAGTCGGATTTTGTCCGATGAGCAGGTCAGTAATGGAGTTTGATCATGTAGTTCTTAGTTATTCCATTGCCATCCCGTAACTTCTCCGCTGCCCACCGTCTTATATATAGGTCTGGGTCGGTACCAACGAAGATTGGCTTGCATACCTCCGGCCGGATACCACCATCATTTTGCACAACATCCACAACAGTGCGGCCGTTCCGGTAGACCCCTTCTCTCCCATTGGGATCGGCCTTCCGGACTGGCTGGGCTTGAATACGTATGATGATGCCTACATGAGATTCAAGAAGATAGCAATTGCGGACCCGCCGACAAAGCGACGCGGCTACAACGATTACTATCTCATCGCGGTGTTTGACATAAGGATTGCCATCAATGCAAGAGGCAGTAACGGCAGAGGCTGGTGCATGTTGGCGGCGGCAGATTTGTACCCCTACACGTTCGAAGATGCCGTGCGCCATCTAGGACGCATCTTCATGGTGACAAGCCAGGGGACTTTTTTCATCTGGTTTCCATCCTACGGTACGGGAGATTACAAACGGAATGCACAAACCATCATTTGCATCCCTAACGGTACTCCATTATTTTGCAAGGACCAGTCCTCCCGCGATCAAAATAAGATCGCCGATCCTGGATGTGCATTTGCATCCGCGATTCGGTCTAACCTAGAACCTTGTAGCTGACTTTGGCATATTGGGATCAACTATCTTAGCAGTCGTTACCCATGGTACCACTGATGTGCAACATGGTCACACAATCTACCACGATCGGACCGTCACCATCTACCCAGGTATTCCATTTTTTAACCCTCTCGCCTTCTCTTTCATTGTTGTACTAGTACTCTACTTACGTACTAGTAGGAGTACTTTTTACCTTGGAGGACGCGTATATCTAGCTAGGCCCTTGAAGACTTGAACCCACTAGCTGCCACCATTTTTGTTTTTCCATGTCTTACTATCTTATCCATGTAGCCAAGATTGGCAATATATAATAAGCAATATACCGGAGTAGTACTATTTGCTGCACAGTATTACTGACCACCATATTTGAGCACAACATTATTATGCATGGACCTTGACTATGTACGTCACCATGTGTCCAGATCTGAGATGCCGCGTGTACCAGATGAACGGCGCCGAGTTCGACCCCCGTGATGCTACGTGGGTGCCGAGGAACACTCTTGGAGAGTACTCGCTTTTCATTGGGGACAGCTACCCCCGTGATGCTACGTGGATGCAACCTTCCGTGCACGATACGGAAGGCATGCCGTTCATGAAGCATGGTTGTGTCTTCAGTGCGCACCGCCGGATGAACGACATGCTGGGACACGCTATCCCTGATTTATGCCGCTTCAGCTTGGATGAGTCTCCATCATGTGGAACCGGACTAGAAAGCTGTGACAATGATTCCCGTTGCCCACCGCTATGGATCGTGCCATCCATGAAGAACACCTGGGACTGGAACCTGGAGGAGGACATGTAGCCCATCTATAACGTGTAAGTGGAGTACGGTAAATTGTGAACGGTAGCGCTGTGAATATATGTAGACTAGTCGTGCACAAATTTATCACATGAATTGGAGATGAACTTGTGTGGCATACTGGCATTTGTCCTTTAGAATTTATTAGTAGTAAATGTGTTATGTGTACGTGCAACTTGTGTGGTTGTTGCACGGGCTCCAACACGCTCTTTGAGAAAAAAAGGTGGCACAACTTTGGATATACGTGACGTGGCGGCATCCTGCAAAAAAAAGCATCGTTCGCTATAGTTGTAGTACGCTCCTACTAGGACGACAACTCCTATAAAACCTTGCGCTTGGCTCTTTGCCTCTTCGGGAGGTTCAATAGTTCGTACTCGTGTGAACCTTGCACTTGGCTCTTCGCCTCTTCGGAAGGTCCAACAATGACGATACTACAGTACACATTATGCTTCTGGCAATCTGACACCGATTGAACTGCTGCACGTCCACCGCGAGGGCGAGGGCGAGGGAGAGGGCGCTGTAGTCAAAACCCTCTCCTCGTCCTGCGAACCACCGCGCGCGTGGGCGAGGGAGAGGCGTAGTAAGCAAGCTTCTCCTCATTTGGCGAGTTGATGGGACACATCAAAGTAGTACTAGTCCATACTGCGTCCTTTCCGGTTAATATGGCTTAATTTGAAACGAGAAAAATACACTGGCGGTCAACGTATGTAACAATACGCTCTTTACAGTCACTATATATAGTTTTGCGGTGATTATACGATCACTAGCTCATCGTAGAGCGCCGTATTGCACCCTACTGACCGGCCACATAGTCGACATGTTGTTGACCGGTTAAATTGTCACCTGGTTTCTGGGTCCCACCTGTCAGTTGGCAGAGCAAAGAAATTAGCTAAAAAACAAAGAGTGTAGTACATCTACACTTCTAATGCATTTAGCCTTTAATCTAAATCGATATTGATTGACTAATGCACCAACTTGTGCTCTGGGTATAGGCTACATGTCCATCCTTAATTACAGCATGCAACGACCTTCATTTAATCTTATTCTCTCAATGGTCGTATGCACACATAAGTCTGCTACTTTTGGGCGTTAATTATGCCCTAGTCAATGTGTAAATCTCTAAATGTACGGTCTTTCACGGACGTAGGGAGTAGGTTGAGCACTTGAGCGTGAGCGTGTGTGTTGCGTCGTGTGCTGTGTGCAACATGGGTGCGTGAGTGTTGCGTGCGTCCATGGGTACGTGTGAGTGTTGCATGTTGCATGCATGCATGGGGCTTACTCCCTCCCGTTGACATGTTCATATTTCAAGCTTCCTCTGTTCCCTCCATATGGTGATACTCCCTTTGTTCCCAAATACGGAGTAAAATCCTCCCTCTGTTCCCAAATACGGAGTAAAATCCTCCCTCTCTTCCCAAATACGGAGTATTTGTCTTTCTAGAGATTTCAACAAGTGACTACGTACGGAGCAAAATGAGTGAAGTGAGCGTAGAGGCATAGGGATAATGTAGAAAGGAAGTCTTCGCGATCCATTATTCCCCATCTCGGTCAGAGAGAACTATTCAACTAGTCTTCGCAGTGAAGTGAGAATACACGCTGCAGCAGATGGGACACATAATTAATAAGCTGAACCAGCGTGTTGCTGTTACTAAATCAGGCTTACCCAGTACTGCCATCATGTTTGCCAGTAGAGCACGCTTCTGTCCTCCATTAACTGAAATATGGGCCCTCTTGTGGTAGACACATATGTCATCGGTGTAACTATTTACACTCAGAAGGACGGTATACCCTGGTAGTAGTAGTAGAATTGAGATTTAATGCACTTTCTTCCCCGTCTTCCACTCTTCTTCCTCCTCTCTTCCCCATCGTCGGCCGCACACCATTTCCCCCCGCTCTTTGCTCGCCCGCCCGCGCTACCTTCCTTGGTAGCTCGCGCGTACCATATCCCCCCGCTCACTGCTCGGCCACACGAGGAGAAGCTTCTTTGCTCGCCCGCCCGAATCCACTTCCCCGCTGGCTCGCAGGCACCGAAAACCCCAATGGCAGAACCGACTGACACGCAGAGCCGCGATTGGAATTCCCTCCCCAATGTTCTCTTGGAGGAGATCTGTAATCGTATGGACCTACTCAGCACCGTCCGTCTGGCTGCATGCTCAGTGTCTTTGTACCGTCTACTCGTCTGCAACCGGCCGGCTCTTTTTAAGACACCCTGCTTGCTGATGCCCGATCCTCGCAGGTGGCCCAGACACCGACTTGATGATCCTACGGAGGTTGTCATGGTGCCCCTCGACATGCTACCACTACCCGTCCACCTGTCCTTCATGCGCGGCCACTACTGGGCGGGCATGAAGGCCAGCTGGATCGTCCTCATCCACCAATCCGGTAGTCCGTGGTGTCTCGTGGATATCTACACCCAGCGAGAGATCACCCTTCCATCTTTGGATTCCGCCGCCATCGAGCCTCGCGGCCCGACGGACACTCCTGCCTACTACGCATGAGACGCGTCGAGCTTTTGGCTCGACCTCTGTTTGCTGAAGGATGTAATCTGCGAAGTGCCCACACCATCAGAAGACTACATGGATTAGAAGCTCATTGCCGTGTTCAAGGGATTAGTCTATCTGGAATCTGGTTGCCATACATGGTTATGGCTCATCGTTGATCCTCTTTACCCAACACTTCTGTCTGATGCTATAGTGCATGATGGCATCGTTTATGCGATCGACGCACAGATTGGCTGCCTATACTGGTGGAATCTATCATCGTGTAATTGTGCTATCTCATCTCATCTTTACCTTAAGAATACGACTGCCTGTTCATTGTTACAAATTTAGAATATATAGTATGTCTATAACCACATCATTGCTATATGTTCCTCTCATTTCCTAGATTTTTATGACCACACATGTTATTGTTAGAGTTGATATGAGAACAATTGGTATCTAATGATTGTTAGAATAGATATTATGAGTATAACCTCATGATTGCTATATGTTACTCTCATTTCCAGGATTTTTATAACAATGCATGTTATTGCTTAGAGTTGATAAGATAACTACAGTAAGTGCTATGGTAGAATATGAGTAGGCCCTGTCATATCTGTTTTCTTCTCATTGTTACATGATGTTTGAACCATGATATATTGCTAGAATATGAAAGCCATTGGCTTATTTTTTTAACTTGGGGTATGATTATGACCACGGCATTGCAATTCTCTGTCTATGATATGTGTTAGTGTTATAATAATCTTAATTCCACACATACTCTGAACATGATTGTTTATTTTTGTCCTTTTGGTCTCCAATTTGAATTGTTGCAGCAGACGCAAATGCGCTGACCTTCATGATTCCAGGACCTGGAATCATACCAGCTGATGGGTGGTGGTTTATCGCTCGTTCAGCTGACGGTGGTCATTTGATGCTCATTTGCACGTACCAAATTGACCAAACCATTTCATCAAACCACATGCAGTACAATTCCTGGGGCGTTCGTGACATTGATGGCTATGGTTGCTTCGTTTTCGAGAAAGATCCCAGCTCCGTTGGGCCAGGTGTATTCAACTAGAGGCGGGTTTACAACCTCGGCAACCACTCCATGTTCCTCGGGCTCAATTATCCGATCATCCAACCAATCATCGATCATATCACCGGCGATGATTTCCATTCGCCAGGGGGACTGTGTTTACACATCATACCATGGGTTTCATGAATCACCATATCCAGAGATTCGTCGACACAACTTGTTGCCAGATAATCTTCAGTGTGTGAAAGGCATCAAGCTTCCATGCGATGGATGGCTTTTGCAAACCCGACATGCAGCGATGTGGTTCATGCCAATAGGAAATATGCACAACTTGATTCGTACTGATATGTAGACTGAGCCATGTATTCTGCTGCTGTAGCACGACCCTCTTTTGTTGGATATTATGTACTGTTGTTAGTTTGAAGCACTCCTCTGGTTTGAAGGATAGATACCTTTCTGGGATCAGGTGCATCCTAACTCACCTGCGCAGGATGTACTGATGATGATGATGGAGATGTTGTGCAGTATATATATATATATATCACTTAGGCTTCAAGTGCGTACTTGTTAGTTAAACCTATGGTTAAAATGTGACACTAAATACGACTAGTAAGTAGTACAATAGCAGTATTAGTATAAGTCGGTCAAATTATTCATCATGTCCACACATTGAATTGACGTGACAACACGCCGCGCGTGAGGTGACACAAGAATCCCGGCGGCGTGTTCGGGTATTCTGGACTTCAAATTTGGAGTACCACTTATCTGTCGAAATCTTTCATCATTCACTTAAAACAGTCGATTGATCATACATTGAGTACCATATAACTGGAATTAACCCATGCAAGTCGAAGAAGGATTGGCCGGTGCTGCCGGCTGGCGTCAAGGTCGATCCCACGGATCAGGAGCTGATCGAGCACCTTGAGGCCAAAGTGAGTGCTGACAGCGCGAGATCTCACCCTCTCATCGATTTTTTCATACCAACCATTGACAGCGAGCACGGCATATGCTACACCCATCCTGAGAAACTTCCAGGTAAGACACCGATCGGCCGTCTACTTGCACAAACATATTGCTTTGTTTATAGCTCTATTTTTCTTTTTAGATGTAGACCTGGTGAAGCAATTACAATTTGACAGTTAATAAAAAGTGAAACAAGTGACTGCAACATCCAAAGATGTTATGAAAATGCCAACTACGTACACTAAAACCTGTATTCGACAATACTGCAGGTATCACGCTGAGTGGCCTAAGCAAGCATTTCTTCGAGCGCAATTCCAGGGCGTTCAAAAGGGGCATGTGGACGCGTCGCAAGATACTGTCGGAGTGCAGCATGCACGCGATGTGGCACAACACCGGCAATACCTTGCCGGTGATGGTCAACGGCCGGCAGACGGGCAACAAAAAGGTTCTGGTGCTGCACACCAACAAGAACTTCGACCAGCAGAGGACTTACTGGGTGATGCACCAGTACCACCTGAGGGTCCTGGAGCAAGAGAAGGAGCGGGACCTGGTCCTCTGCAAGATTTTCTACCAGACGAACACTAGGGCCAGGAGTAAAAAGATTATAAGTTAGTTTGGTATTGGTACATGTACTACCTTGTCGTCCACAAGTTGGTATTGTTGTTAACAATATTTTGGTATGAACTTGGCAATTGCTTCCAACCATCATGCCGAGGGTCGACGTGGATATAAAGCTGAATCATTTGTTTCGAAACGAATTTTTCAGGCACCTGATTTTTATTTGATGGGTAGCATAAGCACCTGCCGCTCGAATTCCCAGTTCTCCAAATTTTTTGAAACAAGTTCATGGTCTTATTATCACAATGAAAAAACAATATCCCTGTTGTGTCCCAGTTATCAGTCTGTTCTTGCAGAATTCTCTCGTTTATTGAGCATGTATATTGTTTTTTCAGGCCGAGCAAGTTTCAACTGGGCTATAGACTGCCCAAGCTTGGTTTTGTTTTTAATAGGCCCAGCCCATGACGACAACGGGGCACAAAGATCCCGCAGGTATCTACTGGCCTCTGGCCCGCCAGCGTTAGTTATATTTTGTCTTACAACATCCGCAGGCACTTTTTTTACTGAATCAAACACACAACCCAGTTCTATTTTCCTCTTGAAACGCATGTCCTACATCCGTTTTCTAATCTCTACCTATAGTTTTACTAGTTCATATACATGTATCATTATATCGAAAATACATAAAATTCACTTTTCATATTTACATCCTTATTTTTGTTGTTGTTTTCCCTCCCAGCGCTGATTTTTTTACCACTGGTTTTCCCTTAAACCAACTCAATTGTCCCATGTCTTATTTGTTTACAAAAACAAAACAATTTTTTGGTAAATCAATAAGTTCTTAAAAATGTTTATCATTTCGGGATTACAAAAGTTCGGACTCCACCGAAATATGCAAAATATGGTTGAACTTTTTGACCGTGGTCCTGGGCAGAAAATGGGCTGTAATAAACTACTTATAAGAATTAGCAAATGGGCTGCAAATTATTAAAAAAAATAGCAAATGGGCTCTATGTTGTCTGTGACAGATTTGGAGGCTGACTTGTGGGCCTACTAAGTTCATGCGTACACAAGGTTTATCAAAAAACAAACTTAGTCAACAATCGACTCTACCAGCGTCAGACCGTTAGATGTCAATCTAACGGCAATCGTGCTTCTTCAGTCTCTGATCTTCCTGCCCCAGCCGCCCAAACCACCCCTGTCGGAACCGCCTGATCCCGCGTCCCGTGGCCGGCTGTGCTGCCGGGCAGGCCTCACGACCCCATCATATACTTGCATCCTTGGCCTGTCTATCCCTCTACTCACCCACACCTCCTGTTATTTCCCGGTGACGGCAGCCGAACCAGTCAACCCTCGTACTCTCCACCCCGTGGGCAGCCACTGCCTTGTCTTCCCCGGCTCCGTGTCGTTCCCTTCGTAGGCCTCGCCGTCGTCCACCGCCCTGGTGCTCTCGGTGCGGCGTGGTCAACGTGGTCAACGAACGACATCCATCGGAAGTGGAATGTACGTGGAGAGGCTGACAGCTGGGTCCACGACCGCACACAAGGAAATGCCTCCTTATTACGCGCAAAATAATGATTCCTCCACCTGACATCTGGGACCCGCCGGAAGGGCCTCTGTATTTCGGAAAAAAACGTTCCCTCCGCTGACAGGTCGGACCCACCAACTATATCTTCGGACGCAAGGAAGTGACTCCTTATTGCGCATAAAAAATGAATACCCCCTGCCAGCTGGGACCCACCACTGTGGGAGGCTGACTTGTGGGCCTACTAAGTTGACGGGGACGGAGGGCTTTGTCAACTTACTCAATATGAACGATTCTAGCTCAAGTGACCGTACGATGTCCATCCAACGGCCTTAGTGCTTCTTCAACCTCTGGTCTTCTTGCTCCAGCCGCCCAAAGCAGCACCGGTCGTGCCGCCAGCTCCTGCCTCCTGTGGCCGGCTGTGCTGCCGCGGAGGCCTCACCGTCCCCATACTACTCCCACCGCTGGCCAAGCCATCCCTCCACTCACCCACACCCCCTGTTATTCTACGGCGACGGTAGCCTCACACCGCAGCCGAACCAGTGAACCCTCGTACTCCTCTCCGCGTGGGCATCCACTACCGCGTCTTCCCCGGCTCTGCATCGTCCCGTACCTAGGCCTCGTCGTCGTCCACTGCCTTGGTGCTCTCGGCGCGGCGTGGTCAATGTGGTCAACGACCGACATCCATCGAAAGAGTACTGTACGTGGAGAGGCTGACAGCTGGGTCCACGTCCACAACCCAGTTTTTTGTGATTTGCCAAGTAAGTCGCTTTGTCAGGCCTATTGGGCTGCAAATCTTTCAAGACGAGGAGAGCTTCATTCGGCTGGCCGAGAAAATGGCTTATCAGTAATGAGAAATGGGTTGTTCATTTTTAAAACACATCAAACCGGCAATTAGTTTCAAATTTCTTTTTTTCATTTCGAGATTTTAAATTGCATTGATTTTTATGCGTGGAAAATTTGTTGGATTTTATATTGATATACATTTATTTTTAAAATTAGTTTGAATGTGACTCTAAATTTTGGGATTAAAAGCAGTTCGGACCGCACCGAAATATGAAAAATTTCGTATAATTTTTTAACCGTGGCCACAATATGGGCTGTAATGTTAACAAAAAGAATATGGGCTCCAAAAAAACCTTAAGAATTAGCAAATGGGCTGTAAATTATTAGAAATAATGGCAGATGGGATGTATGATGTTTTCCGCAGATTTGAGGATTTCCTAAAAAGAAAGGTTGACGCACAAGCAATGATTGTTGG
This sequence comes from Triticum aestivum, assembly GCF_018294505.1. Lineage (NCBI taxonomy): Eukaryota > Viridiplantae > Streptophyta > Magnoliopsida > Poales > Poaceae > Triticum > Triticum aestivum. The sequence goes on along the minus strand of NC_057814.1, from coordinate 469,273,970 downwards.
ATGTCCATCCAACGGCCGTCGTGCTTCTTCAATCTCTGCTCTTCCTGCTCCAGCCGCTCAAACAACTCCTGGCGGGACTGCTTGCTCCCTCCTCCCCGCGGCCGGCTGTGCTGCCGCGCAGGCCTCACCGCCCCGCCGTACTCCCATCGCTGGCCTAGCCATCCCTCTACTCACCCACACCTGCTGTTATTCTCCGGCGACGGCAGACGAACCAGTAAACCCTCGTACAGTCGTACTTCCCTCCGCGTGGGAAACAACTGCCGAGTCTTCCCTGCCTCCGTGTCGTTCCCTTCCTCGGCCTCGCCGTCGTCCACCGCCCTGGTGCTCTCGGCGCGGCCTGGTCAACATGGTCAACGACCGACATGCATCTGAAGTGGACTGTACGTGGAGAGGCTGACAGCTGGGTCCACGGCCGCACGCAAGGAAATGCCTCCTTATTACGTGCAAAATAATGATTCCTCCACCTGACATCTGGGATCAACCGAAAGGGCCTCTGTATTTCGCAAAAAAAATGTTACCGCCGCTGACAGCTCGGACCCACCAGCTATATCTTCACACGCAAGGAAGTGCGTCCTTATTACGCACAAAAAATGAATACTCCCCCTGCTAGCTGGGACCCAGTATAGTGGCAGGCTGACTTGTGGGCCTACTAAGTTGACGGGGACGGAGGGCTTTGTCAACTTAGTCAATATGCACGATTCTAGCTCCAGTGACCGTACGATGTCCATCCAACGGCCGTACGTAGTGCTTCTTCAACCTATGGTCTTCTTGCCCCAGCCGCCCAAACCAGCGCCGGTCGTGCCTTGTGCTCCTGCCTCCCGTGGCTGGCTGTGATGCGGCGGAGGCCTCACCGCCCCCTACTACTCCCACCGCTGGCCAGGCCATCCCTCTACTCACCCACACCCCCTGTTATTCTGCGGCGACGGCAGCCTCACACCGCAGCGAACTAGTGAACCCTCATACTCCTCTACGCGTGGGCATCCACTGCCGCGTCTTCCCCGACTCCGCGTCGTCCCCTTCCTAGGCCTCGCTGTCATCCACCGCCCTGGTGCTCTCGGCGCAGCGTGGTCAACGTGGTCAAGGAATGGCTTCCATCGGACGCGGACTGTATGTGGAGAGGCTGACAGCTGGGTCCACGGCCGCAGCAAGGAAGTGCCTCCTTATTACGCGCAAAATAATTATTCCTCCACCTGACAGCGGGGACCCATCGGACGGGCCACCGTATTTCGCGAAAAAACGTTTCCCCCTGACTGTTGGGACCCACCAGCTACATCTTCACACGCAAGGAAGTGCCTGACAGTCGGGACCCACCTGGTCGAAGCGTACGTAGTGTTGTCATTCTGGTCGCGAACGTGTACGTACATACTAGTCGATGTAGAGGCGCGCACGTGTCGTAGTACAGGCGTGCACGTAGCATGTACACGTGCGTACAGCGGCAAGTGTGCAAGAAACAAAATACGGCCACGTACATACATACGGGATGGGTCTCGAATGCCTACTCGCGCATACGTATGGCCAGGGCTCGTGTACATGGCTGGGTTGGAACGGAGAAATTGCGTTGTTGTGTTCATGGGGAGCCAACCGGCTGGGTCAGAACGGAATGCGTCGTCGTGTTCATCGGGAGGGCTTGGACGGAACAGCCGATGGAAACGAGGCCTGGCGTACCGCAGAACGGAGGAAACAGCCTTGTGTTTGACCGGCCACGGTCGAAACGGGATCATGTTCATCGGGTGGGGTCTGGCGTACCGCAAAATGGAGGAAACGGACCTCCTACGGTCGAAACGGGGGTCCTGTTGATCGGGAGGGGTGTGGCGTACCGCAAAATGGAGGAACGGACTTGTGTTGGAGCGCCATGGTCGAATCGGGGGTCCTGTTCATCGGGAGGGGTGTGGCGTACCACAAAACGGGACTCCATGGGATACTATTCATCTCTACCGTCGACCCCCTCCAGCCTCCACGGGCTACTGTTCATCCACCGTCGACCTCCTCCAGCCTCCACCTGCGATTGTTCATCCACGGGCTCCTGTTCGTCCAGCCTCCATCGTGCGCTACTCCACCAGCTACTGTTCAACCAGCCCTCTCCACGGGCTCCTGTTCAACCACCCCTCCATGGGCTACTGTTCATCCAACCATCCACCGTCTACTGTTCATCCTGCCCTCCACGGGGTGGTCCTGTTCATCCAGCCCTCCACGGGGTCCTGTTCATCCAGCCCCAACCGGCTCGATCGATCGGGGTCCTGTTCATCCAGAGGCAACACCATGGGGTCCTGTTCATCCACCCCCACCGGGAACTGTTCATCCAAACCCTCCCAGCAATGCTCACTATTCATCCAGAGGCAGCATTGATCGGCTTTAGTTAGCAGCAGTAGTGAAGGAATCGCTCGATCGGGTTCAGTTAACAGCCGTCAATCGATCGCTCGGGTTCAGTAACGCGTAGCCTGCATTGCAATTGCTCGGGTTCAGTTAGAGCCCAACGCCTCGCACCCGTGCGCGTGCGTGTACAAGAGAAACGCGCATCGCTCGGCCCCGACCACCCACCCTAACCGAGAACACCCCGATATTTTCCTGGCCCTCGCTTCTACCACGGTTTTTTCCGTCATGGATGGCCCAAAGAATGTCATGCAGCTGCGTCTCTGGCCCGCCCAGGATGGAAAGCCCATTTTCTGTCATGATTTTTGGTCATAGAAGTAGGACCCCGCCACATCTATGATGATACCGGGTTTTGTCACAATTATCGTCATAGAAGTGTCATAAGTATGACACAAAAAAAATTGTTCGGCCCAAAATGTCACAGATGTGTCTTTTTGTTGTAGTGCACGCCGTGGGCCGCAGGCAGGCAAGTCTGGGGACCCCCGTTTCCAGAACACCGACACGCGAGAATGGAGGGCATGGTAGGACACCACCATAAATAAAATATACAATCATACCAACCAAGATCACGATTAACCCACAGGACAAAACGGATCTACTCAAACATGATAGGATAACCATAGATCATTGGGAAATAATATATGCAGTTGAGCACCATGTTTAAGTAGATATTACAGCGGGGGGAGAGGTGTTACACCGCTGCATAGAGAGGGAGAAAGTTGGTGTTGACGGTAGCAAGATTGTTGATGTAGATCGTCGTCCCGATCGTTGCCCATTGTGGTACTCCGGCGCCACCGGAAGCGAGGGAGAGAGAGCCCCCCTCCTTCTTCTTCTTCCTTGGCCTCTCCACCTAGATGGGAGGAGGGATCCCCCTCTTGTCCATGGCCTCCATGGTGGCGGAGGGGCGGGAGCCCCTCTGAGATTGGATCTCCCTCTCTGTTCTCTTCTGTTTCGCGTTCCCCAGATCTGGCCGAAAACCGTTTCTTATATTCCCGGAGATCCCTAACTCCGATTGCGCTGAGATTTTTACACGATTTTTTTGGAATATAAGCTTCCTTGCGCCCGAAGTAGAGGTCCAACCGACGTTCAAGGAGGAAACAACCCACCACCACGCGCCAGGGGCCTTTGGCGCGCCCTGGTGTCTTGTGGGCTGTGTGGGCCTCCGTTTGCGATGATTCCAACTCCCAAAAATCACATATATTCCAAAATAATTCTCCGTCAAATTTTATTGCATTTGGACTTAGTTTGGTATGGATACTCTGCGATACAAAAAACATGCAGAAAACAAGAACTGGCACTTGGCACTGGATCAATAGGTTAGTCCAATAAATCATATAAAAAGTTGCCAAAAGTATGTGAAAGTGATATAATATTGGCATGAAACGATAAAAAAATATAGATACGACGGAGACGTATCACACTCTGGTGCGGATCTTACTCTGGTTGACCTACGAGGTTCAGTAGTAACTTGATCCGAAGTTTCATGATCATCATCATTAGCTTCCTCACTAATTGGTGTAGGAATCACTGGAACTAATTTCCGTGATGGACTACTTTCCAATTTGGGAGAAGGTACAATTACCTCGTCAAGTTCTACTTTCCTCCCACTCACCTCTTTCGAGAGAAACTCCTTCTCTAGAAAGGATCCATTCTTAGCAACGAATATCTTGCCTTCAGATATGTGATAGAAGGTGTACCCAACAGTTTCTTTTGGGTATCCTATGAAGACACATTTCTGCGATTTGGGTTCGAGCTTATCAGGTTGAAGCTTTTTCACATAAGCATCACAACCCCAAACTTTAAGGAACGACACCTTGGGTTTCTTGCCAAATCACGGTTCATATGCTGCCGTCTCAACGGATTTAGATGGTGCCCTATTTAACGTGAATGCAGCCGTCTCTAAAGCATAACCCCAAACCGATAGCGGTAACTCAATAAGAGACATCATAGATCGCACCATATCTAATAAAGTGTGGTTATGATGTTCAGACACACCATTACGCTGTGTGTTCCAGGTGGCGTGAGTTGCGAAACTATTCCGCATTGTTTCAAATGAAGACCAAACTCACAACTCAAATATTCACCTCCACGATCAGATCGTAGTAACTCTATTTTCTTGTTACGATGATTTTCCACTTCACTCTGAAATTCTTTGAACTTTTCAAATGTTTCAGATTTATGTTTCATCAAGTAGATATACCCATATCTGCTCAAATCATCTATGAAGGTCATAAAATAACGGTACCCGTCGCAAGCATCAACACTCATTGGACCGCATACATCAGTATGTATTATTTCCAATAAGTCTGTTGCTCGCTGCATTGTTTCAGAGAACAGAGTCTTAGTCATCTTGCCCATGAGGCATGGTTCGCAAGCATCATGTGATTCCAAAAGCCCATCAGCATGGAGTTTCTTCATGCGCTTTACACCAATATGACCTAAACGGCAGTGCCACAAATAAGTTGCACTATCATTATTGAACTTGTATCTTTTGGCTTCAATACTATGAATATGTGTATCACTACTATTGAGATTCAATAAAAATAGACCACTCATCAAGGGTGCATGACCATAAAAGATATTACTCATATAAATAGAACAACCATTATTCTCTGATTTAAATGAATAACCGTCTCGCATCAAACAAGATCAATATATAATGTTCATGCTTAACGCTGGCACCAAATAACAATTATTCAGGTCTAAAACTAATCCCAAAGGTAGATGTAGAGGTAGTGTGCCGACCGCGATCACATCGACTTTGAACCATTTCCCACGCGCATCGTCACCTCATCCTTAGCCAATCTTCGCTTAATCCATATCCCTTGTTTCGAGTTGCAAATATGAGCAACAGAACCAGTACCAAATACCCAGGCGCTGCTACAAGCATTAGTAAGGTACACATCAATAACATGTATATCAAATATACCTTTCACTTTGCCATCCTTCTTATCCGCCAAATACTTGGGGCATTTTCCGCTTCTAGTGACCAGTCCCTTTGCAGTAGAAGCACTCAGTCTCAGGCTTAGGTCCAGACTTGGGCTTCTTCACTTGAGCAGCAACTTGCTTGCCGTTCTTCTTGAAGTTCCCCTTCTTCCCTTTGCCCTTCTTCTTGAAACTAGTGGTCATGTTAACCATCAACACTTGATGCTCCTTCTTGATTTCTACCTCCACAGCCTTTAGCATCATGAAGAGCTCGGGAATTGTCTTATCCATCCCTTGCATATTATAGTTCATCACAAAGCTTTTGTAGCTTGGTGGCAGTGATTGATGAACTCTGTCAATGACACTATCAACAGGAAGATTAACCCCCAATTGAGTCAAGTGGTTGTGGTACCCAGACATTCTGAGTATATGTTCACTGACAGAACTATTCTCCTCCATTTTGAAGTTGTAGAATTTATTGGAGACTTCATATCTCTCAATCCAGGCAGTTGCTTGAAATATTAACTTCAACTCCTGGGACATCTCATATGCTCCATGACGTTCAAAACGTCGTTGAAGTCCCGGTTCTAAGCCGTAAAGCATGGCACACTGAACTATCGAGTATTCATCAGCTTTGCTCTGTCAGGCGTTCATAACGTCCAGCGTTGCTCCTGCAGTGGGTCTTGCACCTAGCGGTGCTTCCAGGACGTAATTCTTCTGTGCAGCAATGAGGATAATCCTCAAGTTACGGACCCAGTCCGTGTAGTTGCTACCATCATGTTTCAACTTAGCTTTCTCTAGGAACGCATTAAAATTCAAAGGAACAGTAGAACGGCCCATTTATCTACAACAACATAGACATGCGAAATACTATCAGGTACTAAGTTCATGATAAATTAAACTTCAATTAATCATATTACTTGAGAACTCCCACTTAGATAACATCCATCTTGTCATCTAAATGATCACGTGATCCATATCAACTAAACCATGTCCGATCATCACGTGAGATGGAGTAGTTTTCAATGGTGAACATCACTATGTTGATCATATCTACCATATGATTCACGCTCGACCTTTCGGTCTCAGTGTTCCGAGGCCATATCTGCATATGCTAGGCTCGTCAAGTTTAACCCGAGTATTCTGCGTGTGCAATACTAGCTTGCACCCGTTGTATGTGAACGTAGAGCTTATCACACCCGATCATCACATGGTGTCTCGGCACGACGAACTGTAGCAACGGTGCATACTCAGGGAGAACACTTATACCTTGAAATTTAGTGAGAGATCATCTTATAATGCTACCGCCGTACTAAGCAAAATAAGATGCATAAAGGATAAACATCACATGCAATTAATATAAGTGATATGATATGGCCATCATCGTCTTGTGCCTTTGATCTCCATCTCTAAAGCACCGTCATGATCACTATCGTCACCGGCTTGACACCTTGATCTCCATCGTAGCATCGTTGTTGTCTCGCCATCTATTGCTTCTACGACTATCGCTACCGCTTTGTGATAAAGTAAAGCAATTACATGGCAATTGCATTTCATACAATAAAGCGACACCATATGGCTCCTGCCAGTTGCCGATAACTGTTACAAAACATGATCATCTCATACAACAATTTATATATCATCACGTCTTGACCATATCACGTCACAGCAAGCCCTGCAAAACAAGTTAGATGTCCTCTACTTTGTTGTTGCAAGTTTTACATGGCTGCTACGGGCTTCTAGCAAGAACCGTTCTTACCTACGCATCAAAAGCACAACGATTTTTCGTCAAGTGTGCTGTCTTAACCTTCAACAAGGACCGGGCATAGTCAAACTCGATTCAACTAAAGTTGGAGAAACAGACACCCGCCAGCCACCTGTGTGCAAAGCACGTCGGTAGAACCAGTCTTATGAACGCGGTCACGTAATGTCGGTCCGGGCCGCTTCATCCAACAGTACCGCCGAATCAAAGTAAGACATGATGGTAAGCAGTATGACTATTATCGCCCATAACTCATTGTGTTCTACTCGTGCATATAACATCCACGCATAGACCTGGCTCGGATGCCACTGTTGGGGAACGTAGTATTTCAAAAAAAATCCTACGATCACACAAGATGTATCTAGGAGAAGCATAGCAACGAGCGGGGAGAGTGTGTCTACGTACCCTTGTAGACCGAGAGCGGAAGCGTTTAGTAACGCGGTTTATGTAGTCGAACGTGTTTGTGATCCAACCGATCCAAGTACCGAACGTACGGCACCTCCGTGATATGCACATGTTCAGCTCGGTGACGTCCCTCAAACTCTCGATCCAGTTCAGGCCGAGGGAGAGTTTCGTCAGCACGACGGCGTGGTGACAGTGATCATGAAGTTCACCGTCACAGGGCTTCGCCTAAGCACTACGACGATATGACTGAGGTGTGTAACTGTGGAGGGGGGCACCGCACACGGCTAAAATATCAACTTGTGTGTCTATGGGGTGCCCCCTGGCCATGTATATAAAGGAGGGGAGGGAAGAGGTGGCCGGCCCAAGGGGGCGCGCCAGGTGTGGGGAATCCTACTAGGACTCCCCAGTCCGAGTCCTAGTAGGATTCCCCTCCTCTTTCCTATTCCAAGTAGGAGAAGGAGGGAAGGAGGAGGAGGAGGAGAGAAGGAAAGGGGGGACGCCCCCCAACCCTAGTCCAATTCGGTTTGGGTGAGGGGGCGCGCGCCACTCCCTGGCCAGCCTCCTCTCTTCCACCACTAGGCCCATGAGGCCCAATAACTTCCCGGGGGGTTCCGGTAACACCCGGTACTCCGAAGCTCATCCAAAATGACCTGAACCATTCGGGTGTCCGAATGTAACCTTCCAATATATGAATCTTTATGTCTCGACTATTTCGAGACTCCTCGTCATGTCTGTGATCTCATCCGGGACTCTGAAGAACCTTCGGTCATCAAATCACATAACTCATAATACAAATCATCATCGAACGTTAAGTGTGCGGACCCTATGGGTTCGAGAACTATGTAGACATGACCGAGACATATCTCCGGTCAATAGACAATAGCGGAACCAGGATGCTCATATTGGCTCCTACGTATTCTACGAAGATCTTTATCAGTCAAACCGCATAACAACATACATTGTTCCCTTTGTCATCGGTATGTTACTTGCCCGAGATTCGATCGTTGGTATCATCATACCTAGTTCAATCTCGTTATCGGCAAGTCTCTTTACTCGTTCCATAATGCATCATCCCGCAACTAACTCATTAGTAACATTGCTTGCAAGGCTTATAGTGATGTGCATTACCGAGAGGGCCCAGAGATACCTCTCCGATACACGGAGTGACAAATCCTAATCTCGATCTATGCCAACTCAAAAAACACCATCGGAGAGACCTGTAGAGCATCTTTATAATCACCCAGTTACGTTGTGATGTTTGATAGCACACAAGGTGTTCCTCCGGTATTCGGGAGTTGCATAATCTCATAGTCTGAGGAACATGTATAAGTCATGAAGAAAGCAATAGCAGAAAAACTAAACGATCATTATGCTAAGCTAACGGATGGATCTTGTCCATCACATCATTCTCTAATGATGTGATCCCGTTCATCAAATGACAACACATGTCTATGGCTAGGAAACTTAACCATCTTTGATTAACGAGCTAGTCAAGTAGAGGCATACTAGGGACACTCTGTTTGTCTATGTATCCACACATGTACTAAGTTTCCTGTTAATACAATTATAGCTTGAATAATAAGCATTTATCATGATATGAAATATAAATAACAACTTTATTATTTCCTCTAGGGAATATTTCCTTCAGTACTTGCTAGTCATGGAGATGGGGAACCTCCTAAAACCCTCGATGCTCGTTATGTGAAAAATATTATGCACTACTTTGATAATCCTGAGAAAACCCCATTCAACTTGATAATGGGAGTAATGTTGGATCAACATGAATACTTTAGGGATTATCGCTTGACTCAAAAAGGAAAACTTTTATGGGATCAAATTGAAATGTTGCAATGGTATGCTTGGAATTTATGCTTTAGATATGATTATACTTGTTGCTCTAAGATTGAAGTTCCACACCTTTCCTATTCATGCGAATTTAATGATAATGAAACCTTGGCTTCTTATGCTAGAGGTTTATATGATTACTATGATATGGAACGAATAGAAGAATTTGGTGCTTTTAAGGGTGCTTATGAAATTGAATCTTTGTTTGAAAAGTTTGATGATTTTGATGATTTAGTTTATAGACCTGAAAATCTTGCTATCCTTAAATATTGCTATGATAATAATAAATATAATTATGATATTGATTTATTTATTCAGAATAACTCCGCTGTCCAAGAAAATACTAATATTTTGCAGGAGTTTATGGAAGAATGGATTGAAGAAACTATGAGCTCATTGGATGAAAAAGATGATGAGGAGAGCGAAGAGCAAAAGGAGTTAGAATGGATTAGCTACCCGTGCCCACCTTCTAATGAGAGTAACTCTTCAACTCATACATTACTTAATTTCCCTTTGTTCTTACCGAAGGATGAATGCCATGATCCCGTTGATATATGATTGCTATGATCCCGTTGATTCTTTTGAAATATCCCTTTTTGATGAACTTGATGCTAGCTATGCTTGTGGCCATGATGCCAATATGAATTATGCTTATGGAGATGAACTTCTATAGTTCCTTATGTTAAAGATGAAATTGTTGCTATTCCACCCACACATGATAGTTCTATTATCGTTTTGAATTCTCCAAACTACACTATATCGGAGAAGTTTGCTCTTATTAAGGATTACATTAATGGGTTGCCTTTTAACGTTGCACATGATGATTTTGATGAGTATAATGTGCATGTGCTTTCTGCTCCTACTTGAAATTATTATGAGAGAGGAACTATATCTCCACCTCTCTATGTTTCCAACACGATAAAATTGCAAGAAACTGCTTATGCTATGTATTGGCCTTTACTTGATGTTCATGAATTGTTCTTGTATGACATGCCGATGCATAGGAAGAGAGTTAGACTTCGTCATTGCTTGATATATGTTGCTTTGTGCTCACTACTAAATGCTAAATCATTGTTAATTAAAATTTGCTTTGATATACCTTGGGATCCGGGTGGATTCATTACTTGAGCACTTTATGCCTAGCTTAATGGCTTTAAAGAAAGTGCTGCCAGGGAGACAACCCAAAAGTTTTAGAGAGTCATTTATTTCTGTTGAGTGCTTTTATATAGTTTAAAAACAAAAATATAGAGGGGAACTTAAAACTTTTCACAAAAGAGAAGCGATTGGAAGTTATGCATTGGAGAAGTGAGGGTCAACCTTGAACACTTGTGTTCATGCTCATGGAAGCAATGTAGAATCTTTCATGAAGATTCTCACAAAAATAATTGTCCCCTTCTACAATTCCATTGTATTATAAAAATAATGTGCCAGGTTTGCCTTGAGGATGATTAAACTTCTGTTTGGTTTGTGCGGTGCAAAACAGAAACTTTGGTTGTAGTGCTTGATTTTACATTTTTTTACTGGAACGTCAAACGGTTCTGAGACTTTTTGCACTGTCTTTCTATACAAAATGTTTATTTTGTCCTAATTTTTCAGAATTTTATGAGTTACAGAAGTGTGGTGGATGTTCAAATCTTTACAGACTGTCCTGTTTTCACAGATTGCTGTTATAGCTTCATTATTTGCATATGTTTGAATTCTTGTTGAAGCCTCCTTGACTTGGGGCCATAGAATTGTGATAACATACAGTGGGTAATGTTTGTTTATAATTATACAATAATGTTACGGCAGTACATGATGGGATTTCATTGCCATATTCACTAACCCCGCAAAAGTTGGGTTAAGTTTTGTGTGGTTGAAGTGTTCGAAGATTGAGGAGGTCTCGATGTGAGGAGAAGGAGGAGAGGCAAGAGCTCAAGCTTGGGGATGGCCAAGGCACCCCAAGTAAATATTCAAGGAGACTCAAGCGTCTAAGCCTTGGGATGCCCGGAAGGCATCCATCTTTCTTCAACAAGTATCGGTATGTTTTCAGATTCGTTTCGTTCATGTGATATGTGCAAATCTTGGAGCGTCTTTTGCATTTAGTTTTCACTTTTCTTTTTTGCACCATGCTGGTATGATATAGTCCATGGTTGATTTATAGAATGCCGATTGCACTTCACTTATATCTTTTGAGTGTGGCTTTTTAGAATGCTTCATGTGCTTCACTTATATAATTTGAAGTTTGGATTGCCTGTTTCTCATCACATAGAAAACCGTTGTTTGTAGAATGCTCTTTTGCTTCACTTATATTTATTAGAGGATGATCTTCTGTAGAAAGAATTAAACTCTCATGCTTCACTTATATCTATTTAGAGAGTCAAAAAGGAATTGGTCAATTGCATGGTTAGTCATAAAATCCTACATAAAACTTATGGATCACTGAATATGATATGTTTGATTCCTTGCAATAGTTTTGCGATATAGAGATGGAATATGTGGGAGGTACAGGTAAATGGTTGTGTTTAGTAAGAATATTGGTGTTAAGGTTTGTGATTCCCGAAGCATGCACGTATTGTCTCTTGTTATGCTATGAAGTTGGAGCATGATTTATTATTGATTGTCTTCCTTATGAGTGACGGCCGGGGACGAGCGATGGTCTTTTCCTACAAATCTATCCCCCTAGGGGCATGCGTAGTAGTACTTTGCTTCGAGGGCTAATCAACTTTTGCAATAAGTATATGAGTTCTTTATGACTAATGTAAGTCCATGGATTATACGCACTCTTACCTTTTTGCAATTTGCTAGCCTCCACGGTACCGTGCATTGCCCTTTCTCACATCAAGACATGGTGCAAACTTTGCAGGTGCATCCAAACCCCATGATATGATACGCTCTATCACACATAAGCCTTATTATATCTTCCTCAAAACAGCCACTATACCTACCTATTATGGCTTTTCCATGGCCATTCCGACATATATTGCCATGCAAACTTCCACCGCTTCCATTTGGTGACTTGAGCATTCATTGTCATATTGCTTTGCATGATCATATGGATGACATAGTAGTTGTGGCTCAGCCACCGTTCATCATTTTTCATACATGTTACGCTAGATCATTGCACGTCCTGGTACATTGCCAGAGGCATTCATATAGAGTCATATTTTGTCATAGGTATCGAGTTGTAATTTTTATTTCTTTTGAGTTATAACTAAATATAAGTGTGATGATCATCACTATTCATTTTTAGAGCAGTACCCCATTGAGGAAAGGATGATGGAGACTATGATTCCCCCACAAGTCGGGATGAGACTCCGTACAATGAGAGAGAAAAAGAAAAAAATAAAAGAAAAAGAAAAAAATAAAAGAAAAAGAAAGAAAGAAAAAGAAAAAAAATATATAAACAAAGAGAGAAGGGGCATTGTTAGTATCCTTTACCACACTTGTGCTTCAAAGTAGCACCATGTTTTTCATATGGAGAGTCTCCTATGTTGTCACTTTCAAATACTAGTGGGAATTTTTCATTATAGGATTAGATGCACACCCACTTAGTTTTCATATTGAGCTTTCATACACTTATAGCTCTTAGTGCATTCGTTGCATGGCAATCCCTACTCCTCACGTTGACATCAATTGATGGGCATCTCCATAGCCCATCGGTTAGCCGCGTCGATGTGAGACTTTCTTAATTTTTTGTCTTCTATATATTTACCCCTATCATCATACTCTATTCCACCCGTAGTGTTATATCCATGGCTTGCGCTCATGTATTGCGTGAGGGTTGAAAAAGCTGAAGCGCATTAAAAAGTATGAACCAATTGCTCGGCTTGTCATCGGGGTTGTGCATGATAAATACTTTGTGTTAAGAAGATAAAGCATGACAAGACTATATGATTTTGTAGGGATAGCTTTCTTTAGCGTTGATATTTTGAAAGACATGATTGTTTGTTGGGATGCCTGAGTATTGATGTCTTTATGTCAAATTATAGACTATTGCTTTGAATCACTTATGTCTCAATATTCATACCATGACTAGACATATGATCAAGTTTATGTTAGGTAGCATTCCACGTAAAAAATTATCTTTTTTATCATTTACCTACTCGAGGACGAGCAGGTATTAAGCTTGGGGATGCTGATACGTCTTTGTCATATCTATAATTTTTTATTGTTTCATGCCAATATTATACAACTTTTACATACTTTTGGCAACTTTTTATATGATTTATTGGACTAACCTATTGATCCAGTGCCTAATGCCAGTTCCTATTTTCTGCATGTTTTTTGTATCGCAGAGTATCCATATCAAACGAAGTCCAAATGCAATAAAATTTCACGGAGAATTATTTTGGAATATATGTGATTTTTTGGAGTTGGAATCACCACAAACGGAGGCCCGAGGTGGGCACAACCCACTAGGGCGCGGTCCCGGAGCCAGGCGTGGTGTGGTGGGTCGTGCCCACCTCGTACGTCGGTTGGAGCTCTACTTCGGGCGCAAGGAAGCTTATACCCGGAAAAAATATCATGTTAAAATCTCAGCGCAATCGGAGTTACGGATCTCCGAGAATATAAGAAACGGTTTTCGGCCAGATCTGGGGAACGCGAGACAGAAGTGAACAGAGAGGGAGATCCAATCTTGGAGCCACTCCCGCCCCTTCGACGCCATAGGAGACCATGGACTAGAGGGGGAATTCTCCTCACCATCTATGGGGAGGCCAAGGATGAAGAAGAAGTAGGGGGGCTCTCTCCCCCTCGCTTCCAGTGGCGCCGGAGTGTCGCCGGGGCAACGATCGGGACGATGATCTACATCAACAATCTTGCTACCGTCAACACCAACTTTCTCCCCCTCTATGCAGCGGTGTAACACCTATTTCCCCCGCTATAATCTCTACTTAAACATGGTGCTCAACTCCATATATTATTTCCCAATGATCTATGGTTATCCTATGATGTTTGAGTAGATCCGTTTTGTCCTATGGGTTAATCGTGATCTTGGTTGGTATAATTTTATATTTTTTTATGGTGCTGTCCTACGATGCCCTCCATTCTTGCGCAACCGTGAGGGGCCCCCGCTGTAGGGTGTTGCAATATGTTCATGGTTCGCTTATGGTGGGTTGCGAGAGTGACAGAATCTTAAACCCGAGTAACTGGGGTATGACGTATGGGAGTAAAAAGGACTTGATACTTAATGTTATGGTTGGGTTTCATGACCTTAAATCTTTAGTAGTTGCGGATGCTTGCTAGGGGTCCAATCATAAGTGCATATGATCCAAGTAGAGAAATTATGTTAGCTCATGCCTCTCCCTCATAAAAAATTACAAGAATGGTTACCGATACTTGCTATCGATTGCCTAGGGACAAATAACATTCTTGTTGATACAAACCCTTTTACTAAACACCTAACTTTTATTATCTTGCAAAGTACTAGTTTTATTCTTGCAAAGTAGTTCTAGCATCACTCCTACAAAATAGTTTCGTACTTGTTTCTGATAAAGCAAACGTCAAGTGTGCGTAGAGTTGTATCAGTGGTCGATAGAACTTGAGGGAATATTTGTTCTGCCTTTAGCTCCTCGTTGGGTTCGACATTCTTATTTATCGGAGAAGGCTACAAACGATCCCCTATGCTTCTGGGTTATCACCTATTATTATTAGTGCTAACCTTTCAGAGCATGAAGAAGAAAGCTTATTGAAAGTTCTAAGGAAGCACCGAGCTGCTATTGGATATACTCTGGATGATATAAAGGGCATCAGCACCACTCTATGTCAGCACAAAATTAATATGGAACCTGATGTTAAACCAATTGTTGATCACCAACGTCGGGTAAATCCAAAAATGAAGGAAGTAATAAGAACGGAAATCTTAAAACTTCTGGAAGCAGGCATAATCTATCCTATATCTGATAGTAGATGAGTAAGTCCTGTTCATTGTGTCCCTAAGAAAGGAGGTATAACTGTTGTTCCTAATGATAAGAATGAACTTATTCCACAAAGAATTATTACAGGTTATAGAATTGTAATTGATTTTAGAAAATTAAAGAAAGCAACTATAAAAGATCATTACCCTCTGCCTTTTATTGATCAAATGCTTGAAAGATTATCTAAGAACACACATTTTTGCTTCCTTGATGGATATTCTGGTTTTTCACAAATACCTGTTTCTCAACCTGATCAAGAAAATACGACTTTTACTTGTCCCTTTGGAACCTATGCTTATAGATGTATGCCTTTCGGTTTATGTAATGCACCTGCTACCTTTCAAAGACGTATCACCGCTACGCGTCGGTCCTAAACAAACAGTTTTTAACCCCTTTCCGCAACGGCTTTCGGAACTGTCGCCAAGTGAGTGTGGGCGATAGGGGGGTCCTTCCCACACGACCCAGAAACCGTTGGGGATATGCCCTCCTGGCACACACGCTCGGCAAAATGAGGTCGTGTGCGACCGGCGAGCACTCAAATATAGAAATACGTACAGCAGTGCTCAAAAAATACAATTATACGAGCGAAATCATTTCCGATCGTAAGTACATCCCATACAGTCAGTCACCACTAAACGTTTTCGTTCGTATATACATACCACACAGTCACTACAAGGAAAACGTTTGCGCAAGGTGGCGTAACGCAAACAGTTTTGAAGAGAATGTCGTGTGTGATTGTTCATTGATCTAAGACGGTTTATTCCTAGAAACTGTGTGCGTTGCCTGAGGTCATCGCCCACGGTGTTTTCTCATTAACTGTTTGCAATAGAAAAACCCAATTAGCAAGCTAATTGGCCAATTAGCAGGCTAATTGCCCTATTATTAATAATCCATTTACTAATCTAATTGACGTTCATATTAAGCACATAATATATTCCATTTCCATATTAAGGAAGCAGGATTTCATAATTGAAATACATCGGAGTACAACATGATATAGCTTCAGCACTCAGCTACCCCATTACACAACTGCACCAGCAACAAGTTTCACATGCAACATCTAGAACCTTTCGAAATTAGCATCATAGACGGTACATAGAGAGATGCATCTCATCTGGAAAACTGCTGAAGCGGAAGGCGAATATTGAGCCTTCATTCATGTTGAAGGTCTTTGCAACTTTAGGCCAGTGCCTATGGATCATTAACCGTCCATCCTTCGACCTCTTCAGGAACACTTCAATATTGAACCGTGGGTGTTGTATGAAAACTTTCCTCACCTCCTGACCACAAAGGTGGTTTGAGAGGTAATCATGAGTGAACCCTGAAAACAAGGATGTGCATAAATATCTTCTCTATATTGGAAACGGGGCAAAGGAATAAAAAAAGGCAAGGTATAATAGTTAGTACCTGTGGCACCCCGGCTCAGAGCAACCGGTTTAGCTTGCATTGCCAGCCTAGAGATCAAGTCTTCTGGCAATACACAGCAACATGGTACAGAAACAACCGCTTTATTGATCCTAGCGGATTACATAAGTCTGATATTACATCAAGATACGAGGCCAAGCGGCACACACGGTGCTGCTGGACAGTATGTACATTATTTAATGAATATGGCGGGGGCCTCGATAACACAAACTACGCGGCAGCGGAAGAACGATGAAGTGGAAACTCCATAGCACAGGGACACCGACGTGGACACGGCCTAGACACGAGATGCGCTACGATGCGAACCGACTTGCCTGAAAGCTGGCATAACACGCCAGGTTAGTACATTGAATGTACATGCAAGCTCACAACAAACATAAGCATGATGATAGACAATATCATGACAATTAATCATATTAATGCAATGCAAGAAGTACTATAGATGCAATGCAAACGATACGTGCACCGAGTCTCTCGGACTCGCTTCCCAGACGGTTACCTCGTAACCCAAACGGTGACCTTACCGGGGTCATAGCTGAAACCAACAACTCATGAACAACTCTCGAGTTCATGAATCGCTCGAACAACAATGCATCACAACAATCGTTTAGTTTTCAACATTAATTTTAAAAGTTGATCCATGGTATATGACTTACTCACGAGTTATGCCCATTACCGAGGACGCGGCTATCGATAGATTAACTACACTCTGCAAAGGTAGCGCACTTTACCCACACTACGGAACCCTGGCCTCGCATTCCCATTCGGGTGGACCAAAGCATTCCGACGAAACCCTCCCTTTGTTGTGGCACTCTCCCGGCTACTCTGACCAACTCCCTCTCAGGGCTAGGTCTTGGGTGTCCTCGTGTCTACCAAAGACACCAACGGCCAAGGTCGTGGCAAAACAGTCCCAAACGGGGACAAGGTACCATAAAAACAAAAACGAGCACACAAGGTTATATCTGCTTACCGGGCCAGGGTATGTACGCCCATAACCTTCCCTCGCGGGAGGCACCGGTGGGATGCACAACAAAGGACCGAATCAAGACCTTCCCACAAGGTAAATGTGGTCACACTGAATAAAAACCCGATTCAGTGGCACCATGATGTAATCAACATCATATTCAAGTTGAACTTAATCAAGTCTAACTTTGGCAAAAACTTTTTATAAAATAACCATGATACTATGTCGTAACCATGCAACTAACTGACATGCAAGCAAACAACTCAAAGACATGGATCAAACTTAACAACATAATTATCTTGCAATACTCAGGATCAAAACTCCTCTGGTTATAACTCATTTTACATATCAAACAATATTTTTATTAGTTCATCATTTAAATGCAAATATTACTTAATAAAAGAACTATCATTAGTTTTCATAGCAATATAACTAGTGCAAGGTCTTACTCTACTTAACCAAACAAGCTCATGCATTCAACCAGTAACTAAAACAAGCATATCAAGCATGATAAAATAACTAACAATTAACCAAATTTATTTATCAAATTTTAAATGCAAATAAGAACTCATATTCATGTAGAAAATCATAGATATTGAAATAACACCATCCAAATGCTGGTGTGGCTTGCCTTAGTGTAGAGGAGGATCACACCCCTCCTGGTTTGCTTCAAGACAAGCTTCTCCTTCTGAAAAGAATTTAAAACCACAAAAAACAATTATCAAAACCCATTCTGAAAATCACCAGAAATTCTAGACAGCAAGGAAAAATCCACCTTTTGGTGTGCTGCTAGAGCTTTCTGAAACAAAGACAATGCAAAAAAGAAACAATTCATTTGGACTTATGGTTTAGAAATGGTGGCTAGTCAATGTTTAGTCAAATTTCTGAATAAATTTGACTTAAACAGAATTCCTTGGGGGTGACGTCGAAGGCGTAAAGCGGGAGTGCGCCTCCACTCGTACCGCTTCGGGCACGAGTGGTGAGGCTGACACTAGGCCCCGCCCGTCAGGAGAGAGATAGGGGGATCGAGATCAGAGAGGGGCGGCATTTCGCTGGAGCTCACACCGGCGACGAGGGGGTTTGGGGCTAGGCTAGAGGGATATGATTGAAGCTGGGTTGGTGGCGCACCTGCCCATACCCGTGGCTTGGCTTGGGGTGGCCGGAGCTGCTCGCGGTCAAGCTCGCAAGCCTCGGTGGCGGACGGGTTTCGTCGGAGTGGTTGAAGACGGCGGCTAGGGGCGGCTCCGAGGGCTCAGCGGCGTCCAGGCAGCACCAACAGACCCCCAATGCCCTGCCCTACCAGCTGCTTGAGCTCGAGGGGCACCGGAGATCGGTGGCCCTGCTGTGGAGGTCGCCGGAGTTCTCTGGTCGGGGCGACGGCCAGAGGCCTGCCCGACCAAGCTGTGGCCCGTCTACGTGTTCGTGGAGGTGGTGTGGAGTGGTGCGTGGCTAGGAATGGAGGAGGGGGTCGCGACGAATAGCCGAAGCGAGGGGGGGACGTGTCGCCATCGGAGCTCTCTGGATGCGCGGTGAACGGCGACGATAAGCTCCAGTGCGAGGGGGCAAGCACGCAGCGTCAACGCAGGAGCTGCCCACGCTCGCGGACGAGCATAGGAGGCGGTGGGAGAAGCGGACAAGTGCACGCGTGCACTATGGCTTTTGGCCGCGACGTGCCCGTGCTTGCCGCGGCATCTCCGGCATCGGCGAGTGCCAGGGAGAGGTCAAGGGCGATGGGTCGGGGTCGGTGGCGTGGCGCGGCAGGCGTCGGCGAGCGCTGGAACGAGCACGCGCTGAACAGAGAGGAAGGCGCCATCTAGAGCGCGTCGAGACGCTGCCAGGCACCGTCTCTTCACACGGTCACCACGCTGGCATGATCAAGACGATGCCCAAACGCTGCCAAACCTTGTCTACGCATTCGTCCATGCAGTTGTTTAGTCTAGGAAAGTTGATAGTTCATACCTAGGCCGACCAGATTTGACTCTACTAAGCTGGAAAGTTTCTGACCAGAAACTTGGTCGCCAAGTTAAGAAACCTTCTAGAAGGCCATTAGGGCTGATCTCCTCGGGTATAGGTTTTCTTAGGAGGGTGTTTAAGCTCAAGAAAGATCAGGGCCAAAAGATAAAGGAAAAATGTACTTGTTGTACAAACTAGAACTTTGGGCCAGAAGAGAAATGATTTTCTATAGCAAAAATATTACAAAAATTCATGCAATATTTATGCTTGGGAAGGTGTGCCAAGGTCCAAAGAATATGCAGGATTTATCTCAGATTTTTGGGAGCAAGGAAAATCGGGGTTGCTTTGGAGCACAAGTTTCTGAATTGAATTTCAAAGAGAAAATGAATATTTTTCTTTTATGAAAAATATTCATTTGATTATTTTGAGGATTTATTAGGGAAATATAGTTGAATGAGGAGTAGATAGGTCATGTGGGTGAATGTCAAGGATATGCCCAAGTGACAAGTCCATTTGAAATGATTCCAAAACCCAAATCAAAGCAAGGCAAAAACCAAGTCCGGAAACAAAGAGAAGGCAAGTCCGGAAAAAAGAGATAAGGCAAAATCCAGGCTGTCACAAACCTCCCCCACTTAGGATGAATCTCGTCCTCGAGATTCGTTTGCTTGGGAAAACAATTCTGGGTATGCAGTCCTTAAAAATTCCTCTCTTTCCCAGGTTGCTTCCTCTTCGATGTGATGCTCCCACTGAACCTTGTAAAACCTTATTTCTTTGCTGCGAGTGACCCGTTTTGTCTGATCAAATATTCTGATTGGCTTTTCCTCATAAGTCAAATCCTTAGCCAATTCTAGCTCTGCCATATCAGTCCACTTCTCCGGTGGTGAGATGCATCTTCTCAGCTGCGAGATATGAAACACATTGTGTACTTCTGACAGCTCCGGTGGTAATTCTAACTGATATGCAATTGTTCCGACTCTGGCCATGACTGGAAATGGACCGATGTATCAGGGTGCCAATTTTCCGCGGGTCTGAAACCTCTTGACTCCTTTCATAGGGGTGACTCAGAGATATACGTGTTCTCCGGGTTCGAAACTGATCTGACGGTGTTTGGCATCATAGTAGCTTTTCTGTCGTGATTTGGCCAGCTGTATTCTATCTCGGATTTCCTTGACTTGCTTCTCCGCTTCGAGCATTAAATCAGTCCCGAAAATACGGCTGTCTCTGGTTTGAGACCAGTTCAATGGAGTGCGGCATTTCTGGCCATATAGAGCTTCATAAGGTGACATCTTTAAGCTGGTCTGGAAACTGTTGTTGTAGGAAAACTCGGCGTAGGGCAGACAGTCTTCCCACTTGGTTCCTTGGGCCAATGCACATGCCCGGGGCATAGCTTCGAGTATTTGATTTACTCACTCAGTGTGTCCATCTGTCTGGGGATGATACGCCGTGCTGTACTTCAGAGCTGTCCCCAAAGCTTGATGTAGTCGGGACCAAAATGCGGAGGTGAAGAGAGATCCCCTGTCGGAGGTGATAGTCTTAGGTACTCCATGCAGAGTGATGATTCTTGACACATACAGCTGTGCGAGTTGATTTGCACGGTATGTGGTCCGGATGGGAAGGAAGTGTGCCACCTTTGTTAAGGTATCCACTGTGACCCATATTGCGTGGTTTCCTGGATGACACCTTGGTAATCCAGTGATGAAATCCATGCAGATATCATCCCATTTCCATTGGGATACCAGCAGAGGTTGAAGGAGTATGGTGGGTTTTTGGTGTTCCGCCTTTACCTTGTTGCATATATCGCAACAAGCCACAATGTATGCGATGTCTTTCTTCATTCCGTCCCACCAGAATACCTGACGAAGGTCTTCATACATCTTGGTACCACCGGGGTGAATTGAGTATGGTGCTTCATGTGCTTCTGCCAATATCTTCTTCTTCAGAATCCCTTGATTAGGTATGCAAAGCCTACCTCGGAACCTCAGCGAACCTCTTTGATACCTAGAGAAATTCGGTGCATGCCCTTGGTGCATCTTCTGGAGATATATCTTTAGTAACTTGTCATATGCCTGAGCACTGCGGATTTCTTCTTTGAGAGTAGGGGTAACTTCCAATATGTTGGCAAGATGGCCATCGATGATCACCAAATTGAGCTGAGTGATTTCTTTATAAAGCTCAGGAGGCAATGAATCCATGAGAGCATTAAGGTTGGCTGGTTTGCGGCAGAGTGCATCAGCCACTACATTAGCTTTACCCAGGTGATAATTTTCCCGAGATCGTAGTCCTTAACCAACTCGAGCCATCTTCGCTATCGAAGATTTAAATCGGGCCGAGTGAATATATACTCGAGACTTTTGTGGTCGGTAAATATCCGGCACTTCTTTCCAGTCAGATAGTGTCTCCAAATCTTCAAAACGTGCAGCACTGCAGCCAATTCCAAATCATGCGTAGGATAGTTTTCTTCATGTTGCCGCAGTTGTCAGGATGCATAAGCCATAACTTTGCCATCTTGCATGAGTACACATCCAAGCCCTTTTCTGGATCGCAGTAGACATCAAAACTGCGGTAGATGTCTGGGAGAGTTAATACTAGTGCCGATGTCAGCCTGATTTTTAACTCATTGAAACTTCGTTCGCAGTCCTTAGTTCATTCAAAGTTCTTATCCTTCTTTAGGAGCTCAGTCATTGGCTTGGCGATCTTGGAGAATCCTTCAATAAAACGGCGATAATATCCAGCTAGTCCAAGGAAACTCTGGATTTCTGAGACTGTTGTGGGTGCGGACCAATCAAGTACATCCTTCACCTTGCTTGGATCCACTGAGATTCCTTCTGCCGAGAGCACATGCCCGAGAAATCCCACTTGCTGGAGCCAAAACTCACATTTGCTGAATTTGGCATAAAGTTGATGGTCGCAAAGCCTTTGTAAAACTGCTCGGAGATGCTCCTTGTGTTCATCTTTGCTCTTGGAGTGAATGAGTATGTCGTCAATGAACACCACCACAATTGTCCAAGAAATCCATAAACACCTTGTTCATCATATGCATGAAGAAGGCGGGTGCATTGGTGAGGCCGAAGGACATAAACGGTATACTCATAAAGACCGTACCGAGTGGTGAACGTGGTCTTAGGAATATCTTCCTTCTTTATCTTGAGCTGATGATATCCGGTCCTCAAATCAATTTTGGAGAATACTTTGGCCCCGCTGAGTTGATCAAACAGATCGTCAATTCTTGGCAGTGGATACTTGTTCTTGATGGTGACGTCATTCAGCTGTTGGTAGTCTATGCACATTCGTAGACTGCCATCCTTTTTGTCCACGAAGATCGCTGGTGATCCCCATGGCGAAGAGCTTGGACGGATGTATCCTTTCTACAGCATCTCATCCAGTTGTTTCTTCAATCCTACCAATTCTGATGAAGGCATCCGATAATATTTCTTGTGTATCGGGGTGGTTCCAGGCACCAAATCAATTGCAAACTCCAATTCTCTGTCTGGTGGCATGCCTGGTAATTCTTCAGGAAATACATCTGGATACTCACTGACCACTGGAATTAATTCCACCTCTTCTGCCACGGCTGCGAAAACCATATCTTTCGTGGGTATGCGCTTGCGGGCATAAAAACTTGTGGTGCGACCTTCCGTATTTTTTAGGGTAACTTCTCTGGTCGCACAGCTGATGCATACTTGGTATTGGGTTAACCAATTCATGCCCAGAATAACATCCAATTTGTTGGAGTCGATGATTATCAAGGATGTTGGAGACTTGACGCCCTTGATGTCAATTTCCAGATTAAGGCAGACAAGATTGCTTCTGAGTAGGGATCCCGGGGATTGTACCAGCATGTGTTTTCCCAAAATCGAGCAAGGAAAATTGTTTTGGGAAGCAAAACTCTGCGAAATAAAAGAGTGGGAAGCCCCAGAGTCAAATAAAATTACGGCGGGTATGTCATTAACAAGAAACATACCAATGACGACTTCCGGGTCCTCTTGGGCCTCGTCTGTGGAGATATGATGAATTTTCCCCTGGATCATATCTGGGGCGGAATACGGCTCCATGTAGTTGACTTGCGGATGGAATGGAGCTGCTTGTTTGTTGTTCTTGGGACACTGCCTGGCGTAGTATCCGGTTTGACCACAGCTGAAGCATGAATTGTTGTGCTGAGAATCTTCATGCACCGGGCTGGTCACGACATTCTTGACTTGAGTGGTAGTCTTGTTGACATTCTGCTGCCAGTTGGGTTTGTACTCAACTTGAGTCTGTTGCCAAGTACGAGCCTTCTGCACTGGTGTCATATCCTTCTCCGGCTCGAATTTGCGCTTGTGGTCGTTAACAGCTGGCTTGTTGTCGTGGAGGAGTTTGTGTTCCCTTTCTGCGATGAGGGCCTTGTTCACCAGAGTCAGGAAGTCCAGAAAATCAAACATGCTGAGAGTGCACCTGAGATGCTGATTCAGTCCTCCAAGAAACCTGTCGATCTTCCGTTCTTCTGTTGCCACATCGTGGAGAGAATAGCGGGCCAAATGGTTGAATTTATTCAGATACTCGTTGACTGTCATGCTGCCTTGAGTGAGGGCGAGGAATTCGCGTTGCTTGATTTTCATAATTCCGGTGGGAATATGATACTTGCGGAAATGGTCCTTGAATTTTGTCCAAGTAATTTCCTCGTCCGCGGGCCATATTGCCATAGCATTATCCCACCATATTGCGGCAGCTCCTTCGAGATAATGCGTTGTGAAGGGAACCTTGTCTCCCTCTTTAGTGCGAGCAATCTCTAGTTTCCTCTCAATAGTCCTTAGCCAGTCGTCGGTGTCCAATGGATCAATAACTTGGCTGAAACTGGGAGGCTTGGTTCGCTGAAAATCTGACAGCTTGGAGTGATGGCCATTCTGGTTTCCATTCTGGCCAACCATACGTTGCACACTTTTCAATATTTCCAGCAAATCGTTGCTCCTTCTTTCTTCAAACATTCGCAGGATTTGCTCAGTGGATGGCGGATTTGGCAGTGGAGACGGATGTGGCTGGTATGGCTCAGGGGAATGTCCTGCCTGTCTTGCAGAGCGGCGGACAGGGACATCCTCACAAGCTTGACTGCTGCTGCCTCCACGCGTCATCCTATTATTTGTTTTTTCGAATAATAGCAACCATGATGAGAAAATTCCAAAATGGGAGGAAAGCCAATGACAAATCCCAGAAGAAAACAGCGAATGAAAACCAAAGCGAATAAAAGGTTCCAACATAATTATACATAGGCTCAACATGAAAGTAAACATCACAATGGGTCTACTACCCTCATACATGAAACTAAGCATCATGATGCGTGCAATTACACCCATACATAATACTCATGACGAAAGTGATACTCTAACGGTCTACTGCTCGGACTGCGCTGCTGCAGGCTCCTCTCCTGAGCCGGACCCAGATCATGAACTGATAGTAGAGACCTCCGGGTTAAGAGAGACGCGACGGTGCTGCCTCAAGGGCTCTCCCTCAGGGGCAGGGACGGGATGGGATCTAAGCATAGGCGCGGCAGGAGTAGCGACAAGGGAAGCCCACGCAGCAGGAGCACTGCGAGGGGTCACTGTCAGAGGGTTAACGGCACCCTGAGATGTCACCGGTGGAACGGAGACTGGAGGAACTGAAGAAGTATAGTTGATAGTGGGAAGAGGGTTCCTCATACGAGCAGCGGCGAGAGCTGTCCGGGCGCGTGAAAGCTCCTGAGCTAACTCGTAGTTCAGGAGATAACTAGCAGTGATATAGCGAGAAAGATGGCTAGTGGGACGATCGCACGCCGGATTAATCAAAGGAAAGCGGATACGCCCATTCTCATGCAGAGATGGGTTGTAGAAGAAACCTGGGTGGGTGTGCATGCGAACCTCGTTGTAGCCCAAGTGTTCAAGAGCCTCGATAGCAACAAACTGAACCGCCTGAGATGGCATAGAAGCAAGACCACCCTTAGAAGAATGAGTGTAAGCGCCGGAAGGGGAACTGTGGTGTAGAGTGACCTCAGCATAATACTCATACAATGCACCGGCCAGATGCTCCCAGTACACCCAATACTCTGGATCAGCACCCTCTGGAGAGAGTCGTCGCCACACGTTGTGAAGCAGGTGCGGCGATGTGTACGGAGCTGGCTCAGGATGGTACAAGATCGGTACTGGAGCCATCTACACTCACAAACCATATGGTTAGTAATAACAACAGATAAACATGCAAGCAATGCAACAACCAGTTTCTATGACTACCGGCACTCGAATGAAGCTACCTACCGTTTCACTAATGCACTAACGGTCTAGCGTGTCCTACAATCAGCGCGGCTCTGATACCAAGCATTGTGGCACCCCGGCTTAGAGCAACCGGTTTACCTTGCATTACCAGCCCAGAGATCAAGTCTTCTGGCAATACACAACAACATGGTACAGAAACAACCGCTTTATTGATGCTAGCGGATTACATAAGTCTGATATTACATCGAGATACGAGGCCAAGCAGCACACACGGTGCTGCTGGACAGTATGTACATTATTTAATGAACAAGGCGGGGGCCTCGATAACACAAACTACGCGGCAGCGGAAGAACGACGAAGTGGAAACTCCATAGCACAGGGACACCAACGTGGCCACGGCCTAGACACGAGATGCGCTCTAATGCGAACCGACTTGCCTGAAAGCTGGCATAACATGCCAGGTCAGTACATTGAATGTACTTGCAAGCTCACAACAAACATAAGCATGATGACAGACAATATCATGACAATTAATCATATTAATATAATGCAAGAACTACTACAGATGCAGTGCAAACGATACGTGCACCGAGTCTCACGGACTCGCTTACTAGACGGTTACCTCGTAACCCAAACGGTGACCTTACCGGGGTCATAGCTGAAACCAGCAACTCATGAACAACTCCCGAGTTCATGAATTGCTCGAACAATAATGCATCACAACAATCATTTAGTTTTCAAGATTAATTTTAAAAGTTGATCCATGGTGTGACTTACTCACGAGTTATGCCCATAACCGAGGACGCGACTATCGATAGATTAAATACACTCTGCAGAGGTAGCGCACTTTACCCACACTACGGAACCCTGGCCTCGCATTCCCATTCGGGTGGACCAAAGCATTCCGATGAAACCCTCCCTTTGTTGTGGCACTCTCCCGGCCACTCCGACCAACTCCCTCTCAGGGCTAGGTCTTGGGTGGCCCCGTGTCTACCAAAGACACCAAGGGCAACCGTCGTGGCAAAACGGTCCCAAACAGGGACAAGGTACCATAAAAAATGAGCACACAAGGTTATGTCTGCTTACCGGGCCAAGGTATGCACGCCCATAACCTTCCCTCGCGGGAGGCACCGGTGAGATGCACAACAAAGGACCGAATCAAAACCTTCACACAAGGTAAATGTGGTCGCACTGAATAAAAAACCCGATTCAGTGGCACCATGATGTGATCAACATCATATTAAAGTTGAACTTAATCAAGTTTAACTTTGGCAAAAACTTTTTATAAAATAACCATGGTACTATGTCGTAAGCATGCAACTAACCGACATGCAAGGAAACAACTCATAGACATGGGTCAAACTTAACAACATAATTATCTTGCAATTCCTAGGATCAAAACTCCTCTGGTTATAACTGATTTTTCATATCAAACAATATTTTTATTAGTTCATCATTTAAATGAAAATATTACTTAATAAAAGAACTATCATTAGTTTTCATAGCAATATAACTAGTGCAAGGTCTTACTCTACTTAACCAAAGAAGCTCATGCATTCAACCAGTAACTAAAACAAGCATATCAAGCATGATAAAATAACTAACAATTAACCAAATTTATTTATCAAATTTTAAATGCAAATAAGAACTCATATTCAAGTAGAAAATCATAGATATTGAAATAACACCATCCAAATGCTGGTGTGGCTTGCCTTAGTGTAGAGGAGGATCATACCCCTCTTGGTTTGCTTCAAGACAAGCTTCTCCTTCTGAAAAGAATTTAAAACCACAAAAACAATTATCAAAACCCATTCTAAAAATCACCAGAAATTCTAGACAGCAAGGAAAAATCCACCTTTTGGTGTGCTGCTAGAGCTTTCTGAAACAAAGACAATGCAAAAATAATCAATTCATTTGGACTTATGGTTTATAAATGGTAGCTGGTCAAAGTTTAGTCAAATTTCTGAATAAATTTGAATTAAACAGAATTCTTGGTAGGGTGACGTGGAAGGCGTAAAGCGGGAGTGCGCCTCCACTCGTACCGCTTCGGGCGCGAGTGGTGAGGCTGACATTGGGCCCCGCCCGTCAGGAGAGAGAGAGGGGGATCGAGATCAGAGAGGGGCGGCGTTTCCCCGGAGCTCACACCGGCGACGAGGGGGTTTGGGGCTAGGCTAGAGGGATAGGATTGAAGCTGGGCTCGTGGCGCACCAGCCCGTACCCGTGGCTTGGCTTGGGGTGGCCGGAGCTGCTCGCGGTCAAGCTCGCAATCCTCGGTGGTGGACGGGTTTCGCCGGAGTGGTTGAAGACGACGGCTAGGGGCGGCTCCGAGGGCTCTGCGGCGTCCAGGCATCACCAACCAACACCCAAAGCCCCGCCCGAGCAGCTGCTTGAGCTCGAGGGCACCAGAGAGCGGTGGCCCTCCTGCGGAGGTCGCCGGAGTTCTCTGGTCGGGGTGACGGCCAGAGGCCTGCCCGACCGAGCTGTGGCCCGTCTACGTGTTCGTGGAGGTGGTGTGGAGTGGTGCGTGACTAGGAATGGAGGAGGGGGTCGCTATAAATAGCCGGAGCGAGGGGGGACGTGTTGCCGCCGGAGCTCTTTGGATGCGCGGCGAACGGCGCCGAAAAGCTCCAGTGCGAGGGGGCAAGCGTGCAGCGTCAACGCAGGAGGTGCCCACGCTCGCGGACGTGCACAGGAGGCGGTGGGAGAAGCGGACAAGTGCACGCGCGCACTGTGGCTTTTGGCCGCGACGTGCCCGTGCTTGCTGCGGCGTCTCCAGCGTCGGCGAGCGCCAGGGAGAGGTCAAGGGAGATGGGTCGGGGTCGGTGGCGTGGTGCGGCAGGCGTCTGTGAGCGCTGGAACGAGCACGCGATGAACAGAGAGGAAGGCGCCATCCAGAGCGCGTCGAGACGCTGCCAGGCACCATGTCTTCACGCGGTCACCATGCTGGCATGGTCAAGACGACGCCCAAACGCTGCCAAACCTTGTCTATGCGTTCGTCCACGCAGTGTTTAGTCTAGGAAAGTTGATAGCTCATACCCAGGCCGACCAGATTTGACTCTACTAAGCTGGCAAGTTTCTGACCAGAAACTTGGTCGCCAAGTTAAGCAACCTTCTAGAAGGCCATTAGGGCTATGTCCTAGGGTTTAGGTTTTCTTAGGAGGGTGTTTAAGCTCAAGAAAGATCAGGGCCAAAAGATCAAGGAAAAATGTACTTGCTGTACAAACTGGAATTTTGGGCCAGAAGAGAAATGATTTTTATAGCAAAAATATTACAAAACGTCATGCAATATTTTTGCTTGAGAAGGTGTGCCAAGGTCCAAAGAATATTCAGGATTTATCTTAGATTTTTGGGAGCAAGGAAAATTGGGGTTGCTTTGGAGCACAAGTTTCTGAATTGAATTTCAGAGAGAAAATGAATATTTTTCTTTTATGAAAAATATTCATTTGATTATTTTGAGGATTTATCAGGGAAATATAGTTGAATGAGGAGTAGATAGGTCATTTGGGTGAAAGTCAAGGATATGCCCAAGTGACAAGTCCATTTGAAATGATTCCAAAACCCAAATCAAAGCAAGGCAAAAACCAAGTCCAGAAACAGAGAGAAGGCAAGTCCGGAAAAAAGAGAGACGGCAAAATCCAGGCTGTCACAGTACCATCTTGTAAACCTCGGTGCTTCCCATTGTTTCCCGCCAACACATAGAAGGTAGTTAGCCATCAGGTTAAGTAAGGGTTCGCATGCTATGAGTAAAATATGTTGATGAAAAATAAGCCCATTGCAGATTCATCAGATTAATTCAAGCCACATGGAAAACCCATTTATCCAAACCAAGCATGATTAAGAACTAGGAAATATAGCACTTGTATATGTTTTTCAAATGTTAAGTGCAGCCAAATTCAATTTATTCCTCACATGGTATACAATAACAGAATGCAGCCACAACAATTGAACATCGCATTGCAGAATTGAAGCAAGCAGTTAACTAAACACCACAAAGAATGAACCAAACGTTAACTGAGCACCACATTGCACAATATAACATACTCCTAATAGAAGGTTAGAAAGTTAACCAAACCAAGCATGCTTAACAACTTGGAAATATAGCAACTGTATTTGTTTCTCATGTATTTAGTACAGCCAAATTCGATTTATTCCTCACATGGTATACAATAACAGAATGCAGCCACAACAATTGAACATCGCATTGCAGAATTGAACCAAGCAGTTAACTAAACACCACAACAAGTGAACCAAGTAGTTAACTAAACACCAATTGAACAATATAACATACAACTAATAGAAGATCAGACAGTTAACCAAAGCAAGCATGCTTAACAACTTGGAAATATTGCACCCTGAAGAATTGAACATCACATTTGCAGAATTGAACCAAGCACTTAATTGAACACCACATTGCACGACATATAGAACATATACACTATAGCAGAAGATTGCATGGTAAAAGTAGATATCACAATTCACTAGAATTTGTTAAGGAAAGGCAGTAGCTAGCAAACTGAACATGGGTCCTTATAGTGAGCTAATAAGACAAGCTACTCCTCATTGTCGGAGATATCAATGATGATTGGCTCCTTGGACATGGAAGAGGGTGAGGCCTCCGCATCGTGGGTGCCCTCGTTGTAGTGGTGAGTTGTCTGAGCCGCTCCGGGCACCAACCTGCTGGCTCTCGAGATGAGGTAAGCACATGCACGCTGAGAAAACACCTCGTAGTCTTCATCGAAGGCACCAACGGTCGCCTCGAGAAAACGCCACGAACTGTCATTTAAAGCAGCCAACCGCGTCGCGACGTCAGCGCGTGAGGCGTCTACGGTGGCCTCGACGGCGAGGTGCTCCTCCAAGATCTAGGGGTCGGCACGAATGGCAGCCATCGCGACCTCATCCGCGCGTGCGGCCGTGATTTGCTCCTCCGCTGCCAAATGCTCCTTGAGGTCCTGGCTATACTGCGTGCACCATGGCTTAGGCTGGCACTTATTTGGTGGAGGGGTCGGTGATTTGGGTGGAAGGTGTCGCGCTCGCGTCGGTGGTCGGGGCATGTGGGATGTGGAAGGAGTAGGAGGATGGGGGTCGGGTGTGGATTACCTGCCTGGATAGGCGAGGCCGAGGAGTGTGAAGGAGGGTTGCCGGCAAGGAGGCGGCGGCGCTGCAAGCAAGGAGTGAAGGTTTCAACTTGGAAAGGAAGGCGGAAATGTGGGAAATGTGGATTTTGGTAGGGGGGGGGAGGTAGATATTTCCGCGGAAGTCGACAATTTGGAATCGCTTCAGCCAAAAAACTGGCGCGCAAAGTGTCATCAGACACGGTCCCTTATTCATACACGGTCGGAAGATATTTTGTGCTGCATCTCACACGGTTGGTTATAATAAACTGTGTGGGATCTACTTGATTTTTCGTGTTGATTTGAATTACATAATGGGGTCACAGCGGCCATGGACGGTGTTTGAATTGCTGGACCTTTTATCTGTAGTGATCATAAAAGAATTGGAATTATTCATGGTTCGTTTGGACATTTTTATGCATTAAGTGAGTTTTCAATGCATTTATGTGCATAATTCAAATTTGAACTACATGCACATGCTCCAGTGCATATAAATTCGTTGAAAAATCAAATCTTTGTCCTTGGGTGCATGCTTAGGTCCCATGCAAGAAATGGGAATGAATTTCAAACACCATGGCACCATTGATTGCCGGCAAAACATTGAGATGCTTGGTTTTTAAATTCTAGTAAATCCAAAACTCACATGATATTCATGAAACTAGGCATGCCATCATGGAGCGGCATCAACATGCCGTGGTAAATTTTCTGCCCCATTTGGGGCAGGTTTGGGTATATGCTTCTCACAATCCAGAGCTTCTCACAACAAGCATGATGGTTTCGATAGGGAACGCCCCAACTTTGGGGGCGAAACGATATCCATTGCCTCTTATTGCTTTCAAATTTTTTCTCGTGTCAACATAGAACAACAGGTGTGTTGTGTTATTTTTTGTGATTTTTCAGGGTTCGTTTGGACATTTTTATGCATTAAGTGAGTTTTCAATGCATTCATGTGCATAATTCAAATTTGAACTACATGGACATGCTCCAGTGCATATAAATTGGTTGAAAAATCAAATCTTTGTCCTTGGGTGCATGCTTAGGTCCCATGCAAGAAATGGGAATGAATGTCAAACACCCTGCCACCGTCACTTGCCCGCAAACATTGAGATACCTGGTTTTTAAATTCTAGTAAATCCAAAACTCGTCTGAAATTCATGAAACTTGGCATGCTATCATGGAGCGGCATCAACATGCTGTGGTAATTTTTTTGTCCCATTTGGGGCAGGTTTGGGTATATGCTTCTCATAATCAAGAGCTTCTCACAACAAGCATGATGGTTTCGGTAGGGAACGCCCCAACTTTGGGGGCGAAACGATATCCATTGCCTCTTATTGCTTTCAAATTTTTCTCGTGTCAACATAGAACAACAGGAGTGTTGTGTTATTTTTTGTGATTTTTCGCGGTTCGTTTGGATATTTTTATGCATTAAGTGAGTTTTCAATGCATTTATGTGCATAATTCAAATTTGAACTACATGCACATGCTCCAGTGCATATAAATTGGTTGAAAAATCAAATCTTTGTCCTTGGGTGCATGCTTAGGTCACATGCAAGAAATGGGAATGAATGTCAAACACCCTACACTACAAAAAAATTACACTTCTGTGATGATACGTGTTTGTCACAGTAGGTCGCTTTTCTGTCATGCATGTACATCCATGACAAATTTATGACAGAATCAAGATAGTCATACCTGTGCTGTCATAGAAGTGTTCCATGACATTGCCAAAATTATCATCATGGAAGTGTCCACTTCCATGAAGATAAATCGCGCGTCACAGAAGTGCTTTCGTCAAGGGTGGCTGACACGTGGCATCCACCGTAACGGAACGCCGTTAAGCTATCGGGTCGGATTTTGGATCCGATAACCCGTTAACAGCCCTGACCAATGGGAAATTTCCACGTGTAAAATTCTGACTGGCCGAAGGGAACACCTGTCAGCTCGTCAGTGGGCCAGATGTCGCCCGTCCATTGGAGGAGACATGCCTATGATACGTCGACACGTGGCTGGGCCCAACAGAGGCCCATATAGGTTAAAAAGGCCGGCCCAGTCAAAGGCCCGTAGAACTTAATCAGGTACTAGTGGGCCAGCCCAATAACGGCCTGCTTAATAAAGGCCCATTTACGGCCCGAAGCCAGATCTGGCCCGTTAATTGTTCGCCCAATATTTGGGCCCATTTACGGCCCGAAGCCAGATCTGGCCCGTTAATTGTTCGCCCAATATTTGGGCCCATTTGCGGCCCGAAGCCAGATCTGGCCCGTTAATTGTTCGCCGAATATTTGGGCCCAACTACAGCC